>NW_027112578.1:238275-239304 GCF_000696795.3 Halyomorpha halys
AACCCTTAGCTCGTCAACGGAGGGGACGCTAATTAAAAACCCCTTTTATCCTCTGGATTAGGATAAAGACTGCCGGTGATCACCATACCATGGTATGAGGCCTTTCCGAACGTGGTCCAATACCATATATCCTTTATAGAAATCATATTCTAAGGTGAGGAATAAAATAGGTTTAGTTGGCATATCTCTGTAACAATTTATTTGGTTGCCCTCGTATAATGAATTTTTATGTATCGGGGATTTTTCATGGAGCCCCTCTAATAGAGATACTTCGTTTGCCAATCTAACTTTGGTTTCTTCTGGAATTGAGAGACTGATTAGACATATGAGATTAAGACACACTACCTCCCTGGCTGTGGACTCATGGACATTAACTTCTATTCCTTCATTTTGTTCCTTGGCACCAATTTGGCAATTCTTAAGAGTTTCATCAATACCTACATCTTCTTTATAAGTTTCTATCTCTTCTTCGAGAATTTCAGGTTCATTAACCACTGGAGGGATAAGTCTTTCTTGCCCATCGGAAATGATTTCTCTTTCTTTAGCTCCTGTATGATTGCCAGGGGAATCGTTTTGTGTTTCAGGTCCACTATTTTCAGCCACCAAAGGTTCCTCTTCTGTCTCCAGATCCTCAATTTCCTGATCTTCAAGCTCTTTAGTAGTGTTATCTTCTTTATTCACAGTAGAGGTAGAGTCCTGATTGCCTGTCTTGAGATCTTTATGATTATTTCCGGTTTCTTCTTCAGCAGAGGTAGCTTGATTTGGCTTTTTATCGTCATCAAAGTGATTCGTATTTGATTTATTGACAGTTTTTTCCAAGCTGCTGGTCGTTGTATCTATTTTTACACATAACTCTTTTTTAAAGTTTTCTATAGCTTTATTGGAGTTTTCATCCCTCTGGTCTCTCCTTTTCCAATATTCTTCTCGTTCTTTCCTTCGTTCCTCTCGTTCTTTCTCATACATCTGTTGTTCTTCTTTTCTTCGTTCCTCTAGTTCCTCATACCACTGTTGTTCTTCTTTCCTTCGTTC
>NW_027112578.1:245332-245784 GCF_000696795.3 Halyomorpha halys
TTAATGCATTTCATTCATTAATTATATTATTATTTATTAATTAAATCTGTACCACTACAACCCATGAAGGGCCAGGGGTGTGGTACTTGGTAAGGAAAAACTTTTATTAGACCAACGGTTGTACAACGAGGTGATTTGATCAGATACACGCTCAAACGCTAGATTTTTACTCAATTATTGTATTACATTACTGACCTTCCACCTTTTCTTCATTCATTTCATCTTTTATTGTTCTCTACAGTCACCTATGATTTACAGGTCATTTTCATTTTCTTATCTTTATCATCACTCATTTATTAAGCTCAGACATACTTTACTACAATTTTCTGACCTTTAGTTTTTATTGGAATCCACACTCAAGACTGAAACGACAAGAAACTGCTCGTAGATTCCGATTGCTACACTTACTTGACAAACGCTCTAAACTTCCCATTCATTACAAAAAATTAGTA
>NW_027112578.1:245834-247312 GCF_000696795.3 Halyomorpha halys
AACTTGTAAGTTCAATGAATAGTGGGGTTAAGCGCTAACACAAACAAAATAAATTCCCGAAAAACTATTAATAATTATCTAAAGAATATCCCAATTAAAACAAGCCATTTTATATTCCAATTCCAAAATAGGGTGTGATGATTCATAACTAGACCGGACCTCGATCATAAGGAGCAGATAAAAGATGAAAAACGATAGAATAGAGTGACCCTAAGTATTATATTAAAAGTTTATATTAAATCATATAAACTATAATTTCCAATTCTAAATAGAGTGATGAGTCACAACTATACCAGATACTAATGAGTAAACGTCATGTGATATACAAAAGAATGAAGTGGGCCTGAGGATCATATCTTAACATATACATTATAATATTTAATTATTTAAATATTGAATTGAGCCTTCAAATTACTAATTGAATATACTAATTTTATAATTCCTGAAATGCCACCTTTTGTACTGATTTTTTAAAAAAGGTTTTAATTTTGATAGCCATAGTAAATTGGTAGAAACGTCCCCACAAGGGATGCCATAATTTATGCCGTGTACGGGGCTTCGGGGTTTCTAAGCCCGACTAGGAGTTCCCCGTACAGGTATTATATTGAAATTTATTCATATATTAATGTATTTATATTATGTATTTGTATTTATATATTTATATTATGTATTTATATTATGTATCTCTATCAGTTCCGGGAACCAACTGAAAAGGGATGCGCTACTGGCCATGGTATGCTAGATATGAATATCATAATTAATGATTGGAGTTCCTTTCCAACGGTATCGTGTTCACCAATTTACTATGCTATTATATATGAGGTGGCATGCAGGGATTATTAATTGTAAAGTAAAGTCCTTATTTATATACATATTTTATATTTACAATTATATATACATTATCAAGAATTACGAGAATTACTATTACGAGAGAGCATGGTGGACTTGTATCCTTATACTTTAATTATAAGATAATGAATTGAGAAGTACCAGTTGGGATCTTTGATATTTATACTGACTGTAAGTTATTAATTCTACTACTGCCATTCTAATTACATCAGAAAAGGTCTTACTTGTTTCGGTACATCGGTCGGCTTGGCGGTTGTCGCGGGAGAGCGTCCATATTCGCCTCCCGACTGCCGCTGATCTTCCAGACTGTCTTCCTCTGTCAGACAGTTCTCCACTCCTTCTGTCACAGAACTGTCTTCAACTGTCCTTCTCTCTCACATTACCTCCAAATGTCTTCAACTCCGGACTCCCTCCAACTGTCCCTCATTTCTTTCCTCCTGCCCTTTTTGTTCATTTTCTCCCCTCTCCTTCTGACTCCTCCTTCTTTTGATTTCTGTCCTTTGATTGGTTCATCTATTTTCAGAGGGGGTGAGAAGGTCCAATGACCTTCGACGAAAGTCGGTCTTTTTCCTACCTTTCATCTTTAAAAGTTTCTTCTTAGAAGAAAGCCGACTTCTGGCGGCTTATTG
>NW_027112578.1:247882-254196 GCF_000696795.3 Halyomorpha halys
AATGTCTACACTGGCCACGTGAGCGATAAGGGCTCTGCCTAGACGGTTAATGGCTCCCAGTTAATGGTACCCTCTGTTATCTATATGTCTTTTTACATTACTTTAGATCTGTTGCCGACGGGGTTTTTGCCTAGGTCCGGTGGTATAATTGGTATCCCGACAAAGGAAATTATTTTAAGTTAAAAAACCCCAGCTGGTACCTCTCATACATATCAAACTAAACCCAATTACCTCCTTCCCTAAGGCGACCTCATCTGTTTCTGTTACCATTTGTTGCCTTC
The DNA here is from genome assembly GCF_000696795.3 of Halyomorpha halys. Classification (NCBI taxonomy): domain Eukaryota; kingdom Metazoa; phylum Arthropoda; class Insecta; order Hemiptera; family Pentatomidae; genus Halyomorpha; species Halyomorpha halys. The sequence continues at coordinate 248,164 of NW_027112578.1, forward strand.
CTGTAATAGCCAATTACTAGAACCTAAAGAAAACATAAACATAAATTTATTTGAAAGGACATCGCATATACTACTTTAGTTTAACTTAACGGTTATTGGCACTAAACTGCTATTTATTTGTTTCTTCTTCTAAAGTTTAACTTAAATCTAAAAGTATTTTAGACTTAGTTAATTTCCTCTGAAAGTATTAATATATACTATAAATATTCAATTTTTTTTTTTTTTTTTACTAAAGATTCATGAGCTTCAACTTAAATAATAAGAGGTAGCCCAAATGATTGGTAAGTTGAGTTCCTTACACAATTTGGCATAAATTAATTTAACGGATAGCGTCAAGGAGATGGGAAGGAATATGGATAAGGAATAAGGAAGGAAATTTATCTAAATTTGAAATACTTCTCTTGATCTCAGCAGAGATCAGAAAAATCTGTTAAAATTTGCTAAAATAAATTGATCTATAGTTGTTAGGACAAATTTTCATTTGCCCCATTTATATTCATATGTGAATATCATCAAAACGAAGATAACTGTCATAAACTACTTTATGGTACGTTAAATTTCCTTGATTTTGAGTGTTGGCAGACATATGTGGATCTTATGGATCTAGAGATATATGTTTTTCAAAAATCCGACATTTTATACGAACAACTAGAAATTAACATTTTGTGAGTTTATTTTGTCAAATATCATAGAAACTACTAGTCCTACAAAGATAAACATTATTAAATATTTTATAGTAAATATAACTAGCTTTAATTTGAGCGCTGGCAGAGATCTGTACGTCAAATGGTTTCTAAAATGAAGTTTTTCATAAATCAAACTTATTGTCCGAACTATAAATCAATTTATTTTAGCAAATATCATGAAAACTACTATTCCTACGAAAGTAAAGGTCATACACTTCTTTATAGTCCATTATACTAGCTTTAATTTGAGTGCTAATAGACATCTGTACGTCACGTAGTTCCTAAGATATAGATTTCTCAAAATAAATTAACTAGCTACTAATCTTTCAGTAGATTTTTAATAAAGTTTGTTTTTAAAAAGCTATATCTCCAGAACTATTGGATGTAAATAGCTCTTTAAAGGCTAATATTTCAGAAAATTTACTCTTCTTTAAATAATGTGCTCTTAGGTTTTCTAGTGTTGTTGGTAGTTTTTAATATGCTAATTAGAGCTCCGAATAAAAAATTAGTGTTTTTTAAGGTTTTAAAACCGCAGCCATTTTTTATTCCCCCTACCTATATATGGCAGACTCGTCAATTTTGACTAGTAATTATACATAGTTTTCATTAGAGTAATCAAAAATTGGGGTGAAATAACTGCCTTTTTTTCTTCCTGGCTCAAGAGTACAAGTACTTGAAGGTCGTTCTCTACATTCATCTATCCAGTGACGCCCCTCCAAACCCGAATTCATCAGCCTTAACACAATCCTCCCATTTACGTTTCGGTCTACCCCTCGGATATTTACACGTCGGTTCAGTGTTATTAATGTTTTAGGGATCCTTTTGTTACTATGTACCACTATTTTATAAGCATATCTTATTAACCTGAATTATATTTACCGGGTGCATTCACTCAGGTTTTTATTTCTTCATCAATACCATTCCTTCTCGTTACAGTGGAACCTTGAACCTATCTACCAGTTCAAATGTATTTCCTCCTACATATATCACCGAAATTGCTTCTGTTTCTACTGATAACCATATATTTTCGTTTAACGTTATTTAATTCGAGACCTAGTTTCTTATTGGATTTTATCAACACTGCTTTATTAAGTTTTATAATTTCCTTGTCCTCACCCAATAATACTATACTTTACCAATACCCAAGCACAGGTATTTTACCACATTAAGTAAAACCCTTTTCGGTATTCATCTCATTTTGACTAACGTAATCCAGTGCTATATTAAATAAGATAGGTGATGAAGAATCGTCTCGTTTTAAGATCGATTGAACTTCTCAGAATAGTGATAAATAATAATAATAATAAATTAAATACAAACACTGAAAACGACTAATATTTTTTTATTTCAAAATAGTTTAAATTGCGTTTTATTATTTAGGTGAAGCAAAAACATAAATTTCATCAAAATTTGTATTAAATTTTTTCTTAATGACTTTTTTTATTTTATTACAAATAAAAAATATGTCACTTATAAATATATTTTTATTAATAGAATATAATTCAGTACTAACAAGATTAAAAATAGATTTCTGGAGTATTTATCGATTTATTCATATAAATAACTTGATCAATAATTATGATAATTACAACTGAATCAATTACATTGTGTATATGAAAAGAGTTAATTGTGTTCTTATATTTACTTAATTACAATAGTTAGTTTAGTTCAACACATACATTGCAAAGGACCTAGGTCAGTAAACCTTCCTCACCATTTATAGTAAATAGTTGTAGATCCTATAACAAATCACAGTATTGTTTTCTCTCGATTGGAACGTGTCTTCAAGGCTTGGTTTCTCTAAATGTTCCATGTGTTTTATTCATTCATTTAATTAATTCAAATTGATAAAAAAATTGTTTGTTTAAATTAATGATCTTAATTCCTTACAACATAAATCTTTTGATACCGACGAAGATATCTTTAAAAAACTCTTTTTTGTGGGCAAGAAGGGACACTTTTCACATCATACCAATACAATTTCCCAAGCACTTTCATATACAGTAAAAACCTGAGGACCGTTCCAGTTTCTGAAACAACTTTTCCCCACCCCGATCTACAGTGAGATAATAGAAGACGACCCACGGGTGACTAAATAAAGAAAATGGAATATATTCTTTTGTTTCCACAGGACGGAGATGACGCTCTGATTCTTAGGTCCCGATCACTTCCGCCCCAAATACTGAATGGGGCTTTTCTTCTTTCCCGCCTTAAGTCATTACCGTCCATTAAATGGCGGGAACCGGGGTCATTGTCAAGGGAAACCGCACGTCTAACGACCGGCTTCCAGTTCAAACTTCTTAAATTGCCTGCCCATATTTCCCTTCCCGTTATTTCCCAATTAAATATTTCACGTTATGTTTTTAAAACAATTAAAATTACAGAGCTAGAACAAAAAACAAAACCGTATAGCTCTGTCACTAAGGTTCTTTTTACACTTCATTTTTTGGAGGGAAAATAGGTGACGTGATTTAACTGTCTCCGTAATGCTCGAAAAATAAAAAGAGAGAGGGAGAAAAAAAATTTAAGCCTCAAAAAACACATTAACATATACGACAAAAAACATAGTTTCAAAGTAAAGTATTAATTTTTTTATTTGTTACTCCTCCTGTCGGATTTAAGTAATCCGATTTTTGTCGTTGCTTTTTGAATTTATATAAAGTCGGGGTCGGGGGTCTCATTTTCTGATGCCCCCCTTGCCGTGGACACCGGAAGGCTCCGAAGACGCTGCGACTGCAATGCCGCCCCAGCCTAAGCATCATGCAAGCTAGGACCTGGCCTACCCCTACCATCACACCAGACTCCAGGACACGCTGGCCAGCCACGGAGGAACGAGGACGTCTTTTCAGACACCAGCCGATCACATGGTTTTCACCATATTCGCCCACAGCACACCTGGACGAGAAAGCGGCCTAGAAGACGTCACCGCGGCGGCGAAAACGTCATTCAACAGATAAGCACATTCCATTAGTCCATGAGACCACCCCAATATTCTGTTTTTATATTATTATGAATAATTAAATCAAATTAAACTAACACACTAATCTAATTGCCCCTCCAGGGGATTAACATTATAAATTAAAGAATTATATGTATGTTGTTCATGAGCATAAAGTGTCTCACATTTTCAGCCCCCCCTTTTCCACACATTAATTTCAAACATAAAATTACACTCGGGACACCTGCAGTATAGCACGATCAGGTCCCGATGTAACACCTCCATTTGACTATATGTCTAATAATGTTTTCTGTATTTCTTCTTTATTTATACTTTTCGCTGTACTTCTTATAACTTTTTACTTTGTTCATTTTATACAATTTTTAAATTAATTTTTAGCCCCACCTTAGTTGATTTTATTTCAGGTCATCTTATTCTCTTACTCTGTTACATATTTTTATTTGTTTGTATCTTTTGTAGTTCTAATGTAGCCCTGCAAAGTGGGGCGAAACGTTGGGTCATAATAAATATTTCTTTTCCAATTTGAGATATTTTTGACCATCTTCCTTTTATTATGTTCGTAAATAATGAGCCTAAAAGACTGTTGCATTCTGTTCTTAACCAAGTCCATATTGAAAATTTATCGTTTTCATAATTAATTACCCGCTCACACCGAAAGCAAGTTAGGATAAAATATGGGTCAGTGGACTTTACCGACATTTGGATTCGGTCCAAGTTTCCCAGGTATGTTCCTGTCCCCATTCCCTTCAGAACTAAATCTATTGCCAAGTTAGGCTTCCAATGATACCTTTATCTTGAGAAATGATCTGAATGGATGATGAATAAGCTATCATTATTTAATGTATTATATAGATAAATAGAGTAAGAAATAGAATTAAAAAATCCATTTATAAATAATTAAACCCGTTGGTGAAAATTTAACCGTCTATAAGGTGGGTATTAAGTTGTTTTTTTTTAATCATTTATTTATTGTTATTTACAACTGTATGACATATATATAACAAGTAAATTTGTTGTAGGTGGGAAGTGACATGATACAAACATGTGGAGAATCTACTCATTGATAGAACTCCAAGGGTATTAAGTTGTTTTTTTTTTATGTCACCAGGGTCGCTACGCTTTTCACTTAGGTTATCGCAACTAGGAAATGTCACTATATGCAGGTCATTTTATTTTCACAAAATTTAGTCATCTGGAATGTGGTGTTTTTATAGGTCAGGGTTGGTCAACTTTACTGTATTTAAGATCTAATTTTTATCTTAAAAGTGTGTCGCGATCGACTCGGCTGAAAAAGGGGTGTGAAATGCATACTATGTTTCAGTATAAGGTGCATTCCAACGAATATTAAACAACATTTATTATTCACCATTGTAAAAAAGTAATCGAGTTCCCACTCTTCATTGAAGTGATCCGTTTTCGATTTTTTCGGTTTACTACTCATGTTTATGGGTATACTATAATGAAAAGAAATATAACAATTTAAAGAATTACAAATTTACCTAAAAAATACACAAAAACTCCTGAACTGCGGTAATTATCACTGTTACTTTGATAACAATAATAACAATACTGCATATTACGATCGGGGACAGAAATTCAATTATATTAAAATCTAATATAGATATATTCAAATTTATAAAAAGTATGGTAAAGTTAATATACATTTATTACGATTTACAATACTGAATTTTTAATTTAAATAGAATTATTGTAATTCCTAATATATTTGTAATAATGTACCATTTTATTCTCTCAGCGTAATGACCGCATTTTAGATATGTGTTACAGAGAATATTCACTTATCAAGAAATTAGATAGGTAAGAAAAGCAATTTAATTTAAAACAAAGAAAAGGTACTTGCATTTTAAATGATTGAAAATAAACGTGGACATCGAGGATAAATAATAATATTAATATGAAAGAAAAGATGACAATACCAAATATTCAAGCTAATTGACAGTGTTTTTCGATAAGTCGAATCGTATCTGTTGCGTTCGGTGACAATTGTAACACAAGCCAAAATTTACTTTGCCAAGTGGGGGAGATCAAAGTATCAGGCCGTCAGAATTCCAGGGATTACCAGAATGCATTAAACTATTGCTATAAAGCTTTGTCTTCTACAATCGCTTCAAAGTCCATGGTACACGGAATCACACCCTAGACATTGCGAGCAATCGATGATCGACCAAAATTGGCTTCACGATAGGCCGATGACTAGTTGGCAACCCCTGCTATAGATGAACTTTTTTAATCCACCCTTTAGACTGATATTCCCACAGATTAACCGAGTTTGATACATTATAAACATTACATTATAAATACATATACATTATAAACATTACATTATAAATACATATACATTATAAACATTACATTATAAATACATAT
>NW_027112578.1:254301-290197 GCF_000696795.3 Halyomorpha halys
CATTATAAACATTACATTATAAATACATATACATTATAAACATTACATTGTTTACATCAAGCTCGGTGTTCTGGTTTCAAAAAAAGGTGTTTTCATATCCATGTTTGAAATGGAATGTTTCTGTAATCATAACTATTTCTTGCCTCCAAAAAATACATCTTTTTTCTTTTTTTTATCCAACTAAATAGTAAAAAACAAACAAATATTTTACGGGGGAAACTACAAAAAAGAATCTTAGAAGTTACTCGTTTAATGGATGGAGGGAGAAGAGTGGAAATGTAAGCAGAAAGGCAAGATGTCAGCTAAAGTCAATTAGCATGTTTGTTAAAGCCACCTCAAATCGTCTTTTTGTTGGAAGGCTTAAAATTATCAAACAACAAACTGGTTCGGATTAAACATTTATTTGGCCAATTTAAACATTTTAAAAACTAAAACTAAAATTAACAAAATATGACTAATAATGAGTACAAATAAAAATAAAAAGGCTAAATTATGAAAATAAATGAATTTACAAATAAACAAACAAATATATATATAAAATAAATACTGCACGAGGAAAATTTGCTTCACTCCGATAGGTCAGAGGAAGAGTGCTGCCGAAATGTATAGGTCGCAGCTCTGTAGCTCAATACACCGCTGTAATGGTCCAAAGTTGGTGTAGTGGTTCTTCGATAGTCCAAACATCCAAAAGGCGTATTAACGAACTAGGCGAGCCGACAAAATTAACGCAGACAGAGCTGGTTACACACGTTCATAGCCACTAATTTTCTGGAACTCATATTAAAGTCGAAACACAGAAAAGGTCTGTTTTCGAACTGTAATGACGACTAAAACACTCAACAAATATCTAAACTATTAAACTATGAGGGCAGACAGGGCTGCTAAAGACGCTACCAGGGCCACTAATTAGCCGGAACTGCTCTAAAAAACTAAGATGGTCGGTCCGTTGCTAGGTGACGCCTTAGTAACCATTATCAGCCCCTAGCAAATGTCTCTATTACTCATTATGACACACAAATATAATTACATTTTTTTTTCTCCATATAACTATATCCAAACAAAACAATACTGATAAAAACAGATGCAACTAAATTAAACACCAATAAAAACTCAAATACTATTTACAAGGTAATTATATTATGGCGTTAACATTGTTGTTTATGTTAGAAATTGCTCATATACAAGCCAAAACTGTAATTTCGGCAACCCAAGGGTTTCAGAGTCTTGGAAATATCATTACCCTGTGAGACAGGATGTTACCTCAACACCATGAAAGACAAGGTGGAGTAGAAACATCATGTTCATATAAAATGGTTAATTTAAATACAAACATCTGTTATTAATGGATTTTTTTTTATTTATAAGGTTCAAAGCCTTTATGTACCACTACGGTAAAAGGACGAGTGGCCTTACGGTAAAAGCCACGTGCGATTAACCTTAATCTTAGTAAGAAAGTCAAAATTAATTCAGTAGGCTAGCAATGAAATAAAAGTCATCCCCCCAGGCCATTTGACTATTTAATTCTTACAAATATCAGATTATAAATGAATTCAGACTTTTAAAAATCGGACTGATTTAAAGGAATCTAAATAGCCGGTAACATATTCTCTTCTCAGAAGGGAACATAAAAGCAGTGAGGCTAGAAGGACAAGGGATTCCGGTAAACGTTGCACGGTTCTTTACGGCTCTTGGTAAATTTAAACATGGAAATAGAGGACCTGGTTACTCCTTCTTATTTCATATTGTCTAAACAAGATATACTTACCTCGGAGCAGTAAAAAAGAGGCTTTATCTTCTGAAAATAATATAAGTAAATCTAGTACCATAAATATAAAAAACCAAAACAAATAGAAACAAAAAATAGATTCTCCACATGTCTGTATTATACCATTGTATAATTAACATCAAATTTACCGGATGTATACATTTTAATACAGTTGTAAATATCAATAAACAAATTAATTTTTAAAGAAATCTTTTTTTGTGTTATTTCATCATCTGAACCGGACGTTCGGTGTTTCATAGCCACTTGCTGATAAATTTTAATTAAGACAATAAACGATATTTTATTTATATGATTGCCGGAAATTCAGTTGTGTTTATTTACAGGCGCTGTGGAATATAATTGTATTTATGTATTTAAACATGGAAATAGAGGTAATAAAAATATTTTTTGTGTTTTTTACTGACCGCACCCCCAACCATTTTCTCATCAGATATATTATCTACGATAAACTATCTTCTCATCATAATTGTATTTATGATTTCATTTTATACATATAGTTTCAACATCAACTATAATAACTACAGAATTCCTCTGAACGGTCAATCAAGCATTGTAATCCTATAATGAAATACATATTTTTGGGAATCTACTCCAGTTCTTTTTTGGGGAAAAATAATGTGTTGATACAACCTATTTGATTTTTCGTGAATATTAATTTATTAAAACCGTTCGTTTCAAACCGACTTTAATTTAGTCTATGTACAATTTTCACAATTAGTATATCGCTGCATTTCATATAGTCATTATTGATTATCTCATTCCCAAAAACTTATGAGGCCCAAAAAGATGTTTAACTATAGGCGTTTACAGGAGATCGAAGGCTTATCCATTAGGCTAACTAACAACAAACTACCGGATATACATATAACTACCTATATGTATGTATTCAATTAGTTATTTCGTCAGGGGAGGTACGAAACAAAAAAAAACTTTTTTAACTAAAACTTGGCTGTTAGCTCTAAAGGCCTAAAATTTTAGATATTTATTAGCTGTTAAAAATATCTCTCCTTTAGGACACATTAAAGGGGTTCGAATTATGTTAATGAAGTTTTAGGCTGAAATAATGTTATGCTTTATTATGCGGGCTGTGGTTACAAAGGATAGTGTGGTGCGGCACAATGACCGGCTATAATCCTCAACTGGGCTTAATGGTTTGCGCAAACTTCACATAACACCATTATACAGGATCAATAGAAATATATTGTAGTTCAAATGAATGAACATCACGTAACATTACTGCAGGAAAGTTTGTTTTACTTTGCAGGAATGTTTTAATGACGTAAAAAGTAATAAAAGATTTTTAAGATTACCGCATCCTGCAATAACTTATTTATTAATCCTTTGTGACTTATACTAAGAATATATATATATATATATTGGCATACATATTTTTAACATTTTTTTTTTTTTTGGAAAATCTCAAGTTACCTAGTTAATTATTGATTGTTTAGCATATCTGAATATTCCTTAATAGAAAAAACATAGTGGTTTATAGGTTTGAAGTTTATTGGCATGTAAACAAAATATCAGCTTTAAAAATCAAGTCTATACTCATGAACGTCCCTGTCATAAAAGATCATTTTTTTGCAGGTCTACAGGGAAAATTGAAGTTTCCTTATTTTCTGATTTTGTTTTGCGCGATGTTATACCAAACTGGCCCATAGTTTCAGCTTTCTAGCCTGTTGAGGAAAGCCAAAATGCAAACAAAACATTATTTTTCAGATGAGTGGTTATAACGATTTTTTTTTAAACCCAACCTTATTTCACTTCTACACCATAAAAGATGCCACCATTAATAGTGTAAACTTTACAAGTATACATGTTTTTGAGATACAGTGATTGATGAATCAGTGAGTTAAATGTTTCAGACAGGTACATCCCAGTTTTACTATACAGATTATTGTTATTTCTAGGAAATATTTCTAAGGGAAAAAATCGAATCTGGAGGATCAGAAGCCCCTTGAGCATAAGGGCTCAGGGCAAGTTATGCCCTTTATTCCTTCGTTCAAGTTCCTGGATTAGTCATTATTAGCAACAATGATAAAAAGTGTAGAAAAGAGAATTAGGTAAAACACAGTTCTGACTAGAAAAATCCAAGAAACAAAAAATGACAAGACTGGAAAGGTTATATTTTGGACAATTATATTTTCGTCCTAATACTTTAACAGTTCTAATAATGAGGAGCATCATTTTTGAGCATACTAAAGTATTCTGATCTGTGGTAGAAGGTTATTTAATTTTTCCACAGGGAATAGCTCAAAGATGATGATGTTCATGCTTTGACACAACAGGACATGAGATGTCCACAGATTTAACAAAAAAAAAATTCACCTTAAGATACTGTTTCATTGTACAATTTATAAAATTTCCCATTACCAAAGTTATAAATGGGGTGTCATATGGTCTGGACAATCCTTTTACTCCTTTCTGTGATAATGGCCAGAGTAATCAGCTGTAAAGAAAAAAATTATTGAGTAAGATAATGTCCACTATTACTTATATTTACTGCACACATTACTAATGATGAATTAAAAAACCTAATATATATAAGTTATGATGAGTCAAAATTGAATCTTAAAAAAAAGGGAAAATGGGACACGAAATGAAACGCAAAAGCTCAACTAAGATAGTGATTTATTCTACTGTGTAATATATATATATATATATATGCAATATATATATATTATAATAATCGTGTAATATAGTAAATAATAAATATTAAAATTATGTTTATAATAAACATAAATCTGATTAATTAAGTTCATTAATTGCAACACAGAAGTAAAAATTATTTAATTGCTTTAACTTATTATAATTAACTATTAAACATTATGCTTATAATAATCATATCGTAATTCAAATCCTAATTTAGTCTTATAAACATCCCTCAAAGCAGGATTAAAAAGAAAGGTACTTTATAAAGAAATAAAAACAAAGAAAAAATAATATGAGCAAGCAAATTAAAACTACAGAAAAAGAAAAAAAGTATTAGATAAAACTTGTCTTTTCAACAGCTTTTAACCTATCAAATGTTTATTACTATTTTATTTCTAGAGCCATCAAAGTAACAGTAGGATGCGATAGCATTTTGTAATCCCCAAGATAGAATAAGAACATCAAAAACGTATCAGCAAACCTCAGTATTAGAATTAAATTTTATTACATACCACTGAAGAACTAGAAAATAAGTGCATAAGAAAGATGAAAGAAAGAAAAATAGAGAAACAAAAAACACTTATTTTACAAGTGAGGTCCAACACTAATTATTTAATAGCTCTGTTAACAAAGCACAGTAAAACTATTCTACAAATCTTGGAATAATTATGTTAGATATATACAAATTGTTAATTGAAACTATTTACAATTGTTAGTACACCATTCTGTTGTGTTTTTTTTTGTTTGTTTTTTATAACATTTATTGAAAAAGTATTAAACAGATATTTCACATTATTAATGTTCTCTAGATATTAATATTAGAAATAAAGAGACGTCCGCAATAATTTTAAAATCGTAAAACGTATTAAGTAAATGCGCAAAATGGTGGTAAAAAATGCACTCTCTCAAACTATGTTGTGGTGTGGGACACAAAAAATTTGGTAAAATAAAATAATCAGCACAACTGTTCCTCATTATAAAGAATCCAATATCTTCCAGAAAATCATTTTTGAGATTTATAGATCACTGAGATCAAAACAATTATTTCTTGCCTGTTAATTTGTCATAAAATACAGTAAATACAATAACTATCATAAAATGATGAATATGTAGTTCCATGAAATGATTAAGCTATTACAAATGCACCAACTTGTGAATTTTTCAGTAAGTAATCTGTGTTCTTACTAAGCAGGGCAGAGTACCTCATTTTACACTTGTCCCTTAGTCCCAGAAACTATGTTTTTGTTGTTTTATTTACCAATTATTATGTTTGACTAGCAACAAATACAAGTAAATAGCTCAAACTTAAACTCCAGTATCCTCATATTTCTTTTTAAAATATAAAGATCCCCAAAGAGGTGTAGCAAACATTAATAATAAATATAGGTATATATAGTTGACAATAAAATTTAAATATAAGAAGATGGTCAGGGATTCGGTCAAAAAAGGAACAAATAGTTCATAACTATTTTAATGTCCGACGTTTCGCTCCACTTTGCAGGGCTTCATCAGGGCTAAAAAGATACAAAAAAAAAACTAAGAATATTACAACAATAAGATACAATAAGTTAATTTAAGCTGGGATAAATATTATGTAAAAATAAAGTGATAAGATATTACATATAAATAAAAGGAAGGAAGACATAAAATAGTATTAATACAAAATAAACTTGAATAAACAATGATAAGAATAAAAAAATAAGTAACAGTGGTAAGAATAAAAAATTTTAAAAATACGGAAAATATACAGTTAAAAAAGTACAGGAGATGTGATACATAAGACAAAAACAATATGAAAAAAAAAAGAAAAGAAAAGTAAAATAAATACAAAGAAATAAGAAAAATAATTATACAACGATAACAACTGTAGTTTTTATATATCATTGTTACAGACAACATGAGACTGGGTAACCCTCTCCAATTTGTGCATATTCCTTCAAGCAATAAATGTTTATTAGGAGATTACTTCACTGTACCAAAGATCTTTTTGAGTTGTGCCAGTAGAAAAAATAAAAGGTTAATCAATGTATACCAACAAATGATAGTCATGTATGGATAAATTACTATCCCTCAGATATTCATTCAAAATTATATTCAGAAAATGTAAAGAAATCGAGGAATGAAAGATGTTGAATATAGATTAGGTACTAAACTAATCAGTTGTTATTAGGAGGCTTAAGATCAAATTTTACAAAGTTGTGATCTTAAGACCAATTTACTGAAACAAACAAAAATCATAAGTATAAATGATTTATGTATGAGTTTATCCCCCACAATAAAAATGTTAAAGTAGCAACATCCAATAATTTTTTTCATAATTAATTTTTATCTTCAAATTTTGACTAGTGTATATTGGAATCACTAAACCTATCAAATATTTAAAATATCATATTTTAATTTATATATTATTAAAGTTGGTCTAATATTTTACAATTTCTTTCAAAAAAGTATTGACCATATTTCATTTTTTTCTATGTCACTTAAGAGATTTGATGCTAAGGCTGACAAAATAATTTTAAGAATATATTGGTGAAACTATTAATTTCTTCTACAAATTCCAAGCCTTTTAAAAAAAAAAAAAATAAGATTTGGGTACCCCACAACACTGTTTCATAACTAAGCATTGTGTAAAAGAAGAGAGCCAGTTTGGTCATGACACTTTTTTTAGAGGTGATGAGAGCTCAAATGTTTTTACTTTCAAATTTTTATGACTATAAAAATCTTAATAAACATATGCCAAACTTTGAACATCTTAAAAATCATTATCTTTTTTTCTATCTTTTCCCAAAGCCTTTATGTTGTTCAATATATCCCAATGGGTGGAATATAGTTTGAGATATACTACTTTTATAGTGGGTATGTTTTCAGGAACTAAATAGAAGGAATAATAGTTAAATTGAATGATTTTGTAAAAACATCCCTGTTACAATAATTATTTCTATACAATAGTGGGGAGGAGGAGGGGGAGTAAACCTCATTTTATTTAAAATATTGAAGATCAAATTTGATGTTCAACGAAATAATAATAGTTGAATTCACATTAATTGTTTTATAATTCCTTATTTACTTTTCATATCATACCATAAGTTTAATATACTGTATTTGTTTCTTTACTTACTTATTTCATTAGTTGGGAATGGATTATACAACCTAAGAAAATAAAAAATAAATTAGTTCACAACAAAAGTTAAGACAAATAAATATTGATGTGAGCCCCTCAGACCCACCTTTCATGCTGTGTATTAAAAATGTTTAATATAAGACACTTAAGAAGTAAGGAAATCTCATTAAGCAAGAGATAGGAAAAAAACAAACAATTAAATAAAACAATATTGCTTTCAAAGATATTTGTTAAATCATAATGCGATTTAGTAATTGTGTGTTGAATACATTTGTTTATGTATAAAAATTATAAACCACACATTATTTATATATAAATAACACATTATTTATATATAAATAACACATTATTTATATATAAATAATATGTGGTTTGTAATTTAAAAATAGATTAAATTTTTTGTAAAAGAAAAATAGAAGTTTCATAAACGTTCGAATTTCTACCTAAATAGTCCTCAGAACATTTTTAGGAAGTAAGAAGAGTTGATGAATATAGACACATTGTTCTTGTTGGTATGTGAAATAGTCCTGTAAAGTTTTTTAAAAAAATACAAATCATGATCATTTAGTTGTATTAATTAATGATTTTGTTTTCTATAAAATAAGATCTTTATAAATAAAGAAGTAAGAGTTACTAAAACATGTTGCAACATCAAAAGATTATATTTTAATCAGATGTAGTGAAAAATGTAAATGTAAAAAGCAATAATAATATCCTTTATTCATTCTGGGACTGGTCCCTTTAGAATAATATTACAGCTCTCAATATTAGGCTTAGAATAAAGAAGCCTTAGAATAAAATATAAAATTTTCAAAATAAAGATATAATTATAAACCATCATAAAGTATAATTATAATAATGAATTTGAAAAGATAAAAATTAAACAACAATAATTAACAGGATATATTAAATAAAAATAGAACAAATAAAATAAAACCATAAATCATAAGGTCATAAATAATAATAAAATTGGGTTACAGAGGCATCTTTGGGGGCCTCGAAGATGAAACATACAAACCAATTAATCAACCATATTAATTTTGCTTCAAGACCCCCAGAGACACCCTCATAAACGGCACAGCTATAGTTAAAATAGAGGAATATTAAGGAAGTAATCAGGAGCCTATGAGTTTCGAAAGAAAGTAGTTAACAAAGATAATTTAAACGCTTTAGGGTGGAGAAGGTATAAAGGTAATTATCGTAGATGTGGTTTTCCAGGAAAGAGTTTGAACAGTCATGACACTGAGGCTTTTGAGGGATGGATGGAACTTTATTGGACTGTTGTTTAGGAACAAGGTTGGAATAGTTTTCAGGAGGTGATTGGATCGTATTATGATTGCCTTAATCTTCTCTGCTTTCAACTTCAGCTTGTTCAACCTCTGCCCAGTATCTAATTCAATTCAAGTCTTTTTGTAGCACATTTTTGAAAAACTTTATTTCTACAAAACTTTTTTTTCTAATTTTTAATTGTTTGTAAGTAATCCTAGTTATTCGTACTTGTTGATTCGTATATTGTTCAAAATTCATTATGAAAACTATCAGAAGAAGATTGTTGGAGGTGCGGTTGATGAAGAGTATTGAAGTAAAAACTTATTTTATTAGTGCCAGTGTTTCGGCTGGAATTTCAGTATTATAAGGAAATTCTTTTATTCACTAAAGTTGTTATCTTGTTTTTTGTTCTCAGTCCTGATGAAGGCCAGAGGATGAAGTCCTGAATGACCAAACACTGGCAATAATAAAATAGATTTTTATTTATTTATATTTTTTACTGACCGCACATCCATCCTTTTTTTTCCTTATATATCCATGGACAACAATGAACGCAACATTATGAAAATTATCAGTTTTATATGTCATGCATGGAGATGTATAGGATTGAATAAGTGAATCATAAAAATAATAATATATCGCTGATTTGTTTAAATAATGTCACTCTGTCAACAAAAATTATTTTATTTTATATTCAGCATATTCTATAGATTGGACCTTATTTTTTAACAACCGTACTAGCTTTGGGACAGTCTATAGAGGGATCACAGTAGAGAAAGAAACCTCTGTCTAAGATAATATCTTCTGATCACATCCATTTGAAATTAAAACCTAAGCTCTTTGTTTTCTGTTCAAGCAAAGCAGCGATATGTCTGGAGATAGTCTCAATAAGAATTTTTGAGCTTTTGTAAAGGAGTTGTTCTTAGGTATTCCTCACATTATTTCAAGGACTGTTCTTTTGAAAATAGAGTAATATCTAATTCATAAATTGATTAGATTTTGTAACAAATTATGTCCCAATAAGCTAATATGTCTTCAATAACATTTTAATGTCCATTTAAGACTTCATTGCTAAACTCGGCTTGATATAAGCATCCTGAGATCTTATAGCACTTACCTTTCCATGTTTCACACTGTTTATGGCCATTTTTAGAATAAATGTTCAGTTTTTCCTCCAAAAATTTCATAACCATCTAATCCAATTAAACAAAATTTGTTTTTATTACTGAACATGACAGTTTTACAAAATTTGGTCATTTGTTAATAAATTTTTAATTAAACTCTTAACAGTGAAACCAATTTTGTCATGTTTTTTTTTAATTTTTAAATTTTAATTATAACTGCTGATAATACTTTGTTAACAATGTTTTTCTGTTTTCAAAAGTACATTTGATAGTTTTAGGTAATTGATAAAAGATTTTTTTACAGCCTCAGCAATAGTTCTTTATAAATCTTGTCTTGAAATAGATTTTGGTTGTTCTATTTTTTTTCATTTAAAATTTTGTTGAATCTTTTTTGTCTTGAAAGACCATTTAAAACTAATTTGCTGACACAATAAACAACTGCTGAACTTTTTTCCTCAAGAAAAATATATATTTTAAATTTATGACAATTAAAACAAATATATGCTTTAAAAAATGTCTATTTTTTCTCATCTTCACTCTACTGCACAAAAGTATTTTATTTTTTGGCAAATATAGATATCAAATTTACTAAACAATGATGATCTACTTAATAATTATCAATTGAAAATAACTAATCAGGAATATTTTCATGTATTTAGTTATGAATGAAACATCGTCACCACCAACTATATTGTGTACAAAATATTGATATTGAAATTTTTTGATTCTTTGATTTTTCATTTTGCTATTAACCATGAACAGATACCGCTCACGTTACATGGTTAATTGGTTCTTTGTTAGTTGAGACCATCAAAAACCCTTCTGCAGCTTGTTCTCTATCATTTTTCCACCAGTTCAATACAGGAATGATCTTAAATAATATAAACAATTAAATATGTAGCAGAATAGCTCAATAGTACGGCAAGGACCTGGATTCAAAGCTGGCTGTGGCAGATTATTATTTATTCTGTTATTGTTAGCTAATATCATGTTTGGCAACCCACTGGGGTCCAACCAGCCTCATAAAGTGGGTACCCTTAATTGGGGAAAATCCGACATTCGAGCGTGATTCTGATCAAATCACCTCCATGCACAAGGAGGTGAGGTGTAGGAGATGAGGAAGTACTGGCCCTTCATAGGTTGAGTTTATTTATTCTATTTTTTTATACTAACCATCTTTAGACCCATTTTCTCAACACTTTGTATTCACGCCAATGTATACACATGTAAGTAATTGCTATATCTATATTTGTATATTCACAGATAGATGCAGAACTTACGATTGTGATTAATTAATTCCATTCGTATGGGGTTACATACAATATCAAAAAGCACTATGTAAAATAGTCCTGGTATTGGACATAAGTCTAAAAATATAAATATAATAGTATTTAAAATTAAAATTTGGTTTTATGTTACGATTTAATTACATTTTAATTTTAAGCTTATATAAATTAAACTTCATGAAATCTTTTGAAAATTTACCAGTGAACTAAATGTATGCATATATTTATTTTTTTTATTATAGATAGCTATAACTAGGGATTTGTTTTTAAATTTAGTTGGTAAATATGGAGTAATTCCTTTATAAACTTTTATTTACTAAGCAAGAAAGTAATATAAGAGGCATTGTTTATATTATATATTATACTTAATTCTCATAAATATTTAGTGAAGTTGAATTTAATAGGCATTACTGACTAAATATGTTCGTGGATTATTCATAAATGTGATGCTTATTCCAGCATCATTCACAAATTAAATTAAATTCGAAAATTAAGACTCTATGTTGAAACTAGACTACCTTTCGTACGCTTTAAGCAAAATATCTTTAAAAAAAACTTTTTTTTTTACCATTATTAAAGCAAAGTAACAATAATTATAAACATTATACATAATCTTTCTTTATAAAAATTAAATACTCTCTTTAAAAAACAAATATTTTAAAGGGAAAAAAATATGCCACAATAACTGACTAAAAATAGAATCAATAAAAATTAGGGATGTAAAATATAAAAAATATACTATGAAATCATAAATTAAACAAAAATTAATATAACAATAGCTAACAGAAGATAGAATATTTTAAAATAACAGAAGTTTAGCCCCAGTAGGATAGCATTGTTTGACTTAACATTAGAAGATACTCTAGAGTAAATTATATTCCTCGTATATTTTCTCTCTAACAGCTATGAATACCCACTTTTAGGTTTATAAAAATGATTTAAACAGTTATATTTACAATTTTAAAAAGAAAGGAGTTAAATATAAAACCTAATGTGTTACAAATGTAGGGGATTGTGTGCCATATATCATCCTTTTTTAAAAATCTGTTGAGCAATTTGGATTCCCCGCATCCATCTTACTAAGTACCTCTGTTATACTTATTTTTTCCTTTCTTTCATTCACCCTGATTAGTCTGAAGAAAGGCATAGATGAAATCAATCACAAATAAAGACAAGAAGAAATAAAATATAAGATTCAGAAATGAATAAGAATTAATTTAGGTCAAAGATTTGATTTTTGCAATCCAGATGTAGTAAACATGAGCAAAATTTACTGGAAAAATCATAAAACAATAAGTAGAAATGATTCAACAACATTTAGTATTTATGAATTTGAGAATTACTAAGCAGTGAACAAAATATATCTGTAGTAGAATCTCAAAGTATGATTATCTATAAAAAAATAGACTGGAGGAAGGGAATTCTTGGCAGATGTTAAGAAGCAGAGAGGAGAAATTTGTGTTTCACATGAGTATAAATTATTCATGCTATCCTTCTAGAATAAAAGTTATAATCGTACATTAAATTGTTTTGGAAAGTTCTTAATTCACCATAATTTAAGGAACCAACAATTTTGATGGAGAGGTAGCTGCTATTACTTTGACTTTAGAAAAGCTGACTGATGAAAAGAAGATAATTCTGCTGTCAGATTCGAGTTTAGCACTGCTGGCAACAGCATCTGGACATTCCTCGGCTAAAACTGGAATTCTTGTATGCCAGGAAATTATGGAAAATCGAAGAGAAACATTTAAAGTATTGGTGATGCAATGAATTCCAGCCTATTGTGGTATACATGAAAATGAGGAGGTGGATCAACTTGCACGGTTAGGGGCAAGCCAACTTCTTCCTATTTCCATGGATGTGGTGAAAGAAATGGCCCAAAGCTCTATCGCTGAAGGATAATATGGGGACAAGAACTGGGCAGCATTGCTAGACCTTAAGAAGCACCTTCCATTGACTTTACCAAGAGCGGTGGCAGTTGCATGCTTCAGGTTGGCTACTGGACATGATTATCTATGGTACCACCTGAAGAGGATAGAAATGGTTGATTCTTCCAACTGTATTATATAATAAAAATATATATATAACAAATATAATAATAAATATTAATATTAAAAATTAACAACTGGAATGATTACAAATAAAATGAAAGAAACTATTTATTTGAAAACAATGCTCGACCCTCATAGTTATTGCTTTTTTCTTTTTTTGTGTCAATTTTAACAATTAAGACTACTATCTCGGGTTCAATGTCACAAACTTATCCAGTTAAAAAAAATTAATTTTAATATTTTGAATTTTTTTTTTTCTAAATTCACTGATTAACCCACTTTATGCCAGAGCTGCCACCGATACCAGGCTACTACATCTATACTTTGTCTTTTCTCAGTACTTTATTTTTTTAACTCAATTAGCTTTTACTCATTTTCATTTCATTTCACCTCCAGATATTTCCTAGCAGAATTCATATAGAACAGACACATCAAAACAACAAGATAAGTACCTCACCATATACCTTCAAGTTCCATTGGTAGAAAAAGGTAATATTTAATTTGAATTATGTAACCATACGTAATGCCTATTAATTTTATGTTTTTTCTGTTTTAGAGGGATCGGAAAAAAAATAATATAAATAAATAATACTTTATTTGATCTCAATGCTGTACTGGTGAAGACATTCTCCTGATAGACCTCACCACAAGGCTGTCCTTCATATGATTAATATGGCCATTCCTTGTTGATTTATTGATTTTTATTGCATTAATTCATCATTAGATGAAAATAAATTTTATATGAACTAAAACACAACCACACACACACACACACACACACACACACACACACACACACACATATATAAACATTCCATCAAATCTTCAATGGTACTTCCTTTCATAGTTCTTACTTTCAGTTTCATGATGCTCTATTTAAATTCTATGTTTCACCGCTCCAATATACAACTGACCTGATTTGAGTTCTGTTCATGTAATCTTCAGCTGTTTATGAGCTCATGTTTTTTAAATAAATAATTGCTTTATATAACATTTTCCTGCTAGTATTCTTAAATTTACTTCTGATTCCTTGCCCAAGTTAATGATCATGGATTACACGTATGAAGAACAATGATTGAGGTCTGCAGTATAATCTAAATATTCTCCAATAGTGATTACTGTCTCATAACATGAAAATTAATACTAAAAAGACTAAAGTAATGCATATTGGCAAAAACCCAGGGGTGTAATGAGAGTACTCAAGATGAATAGGGTCACACTTGAACAGGCCAACGAAATTCAAGTACCTTGTAGTTTATCTACATGAGTCAGACTATAATGACTCAGATATTTAGGAATGTGTTAATACTGCTGGATAATTATTTTGGAACTTAAATAAAAAATAGGTGATGAATTAAATCTAAGTCAAGGTGCACAGGTCAACTTTTGTACCACTGCTCACATATCCCTCTGAGTCCTATCTTAGAACAAATCCAGTCAGTAGAAATGCGTTATCTGAGGAAGGTTGAAGACAGAGGATTAGGAATACAACAATAAAGACTGGTCTCAGGGTGAATGCTATAGACAGCACTATAAAGGAATTCCAACTAAGGTGTTCTGGCAATCCTCATAGAATCCCAAACCAGTATCTAGCCAGAATTTTATTTCCCCCATCTCCTAAAAAATAAAACAAACAAATTAATAAAATATACAATGGAAAGGAAATATATGTACATATGCCGGTGATTAAAGCATCTTGGTTTGCCAGTATGGCATTGTAAGATAGATTGCCGGGTCCACTGAAGTCATGTGTTTGCCTGAAGCTCATTGGGAATAGGGAGGGGCTATTCCTGCTGGATATCTTGTCAGAAAGGACTATAAAGCCAAGTTTTTTTTTTTTTTTTTTTCCAATCCCTCTAAAAACAGAAAGAAAATGAGTTAATAGGTGCATCACTGTGAGAAAGAAAAGTAATTCGTATTGGGTCTTACCTTTTACTACCTTTGGTATTTTAAGGTTACCTGTTATGTTTATTTGTTACTTATGAGATATCCATTCTAAAAAAGGTGCTATTTTTAAATCCGGAGGTGAGGGGCCTCTTCAATAAAGGCAAGCTAAAGGGGATGTAGCCTTTACTGTGTAGGCATGCCCAGAATCACCTGAGAGGTGAATGTCCAAAGAGCCTTCCATAGAAACTGGGAAGTGAGAAGATTGATATGCAGTAAGAAGGAATTTAAATTATGTATTTATATGTATGTACTATTAAAATACAATTTTAGTGACATTACTATGATGGTCACTGCCCTATCTGTCCTTACAACCATTACAGGCCAACCTAGCACAACCTAGCTGCCATGACCTGAACTACTATAAACAGGCCGAATTATGATCACATATAAATTTATAATAATTGTGTAAATACTTTAATTTAACTTGTGTGTAACCATTTATTATGTTGTAATATTTCTAAATGTGTTATCTGAATCCACTAAAAGCTAACATCTTAAATGTATCATATCTCAATGCTGTTTTTAAGCCCTGAGGCTACTACCTATGACAAACTAGACAAACAAAGTCAATTCACCTCACAGGTTCATCTCCTTGATGATGGATTTTTCTAGGTCAGAAAAAAAAAATCTCCTTGATCTGTTAACCTTAAAATACCAAAGGTAGTAAAAGGTAAGACACAACACGAATTACTTTTCTTTCTTACATAGTAATGCACTACAATTCACATTTTATTTCTGTTTTAGAGGGTTCGGAAAAAAAAAAAAAAATCTCCTTGATCAAGATGTTTTAGTTTGCCAACATATGTACATACATTCTTTCACTTGTACATATTTAATTGTTTGTTATTTTTTTTTTTTCTAGGAGGTCAGAAAAAAAAATCTCCTTGAGGAGGCCCCTCACCTCCGGATTATTTTTTACTTGTAAGACCATATAGAATGGGCATTTCACAATAAATAGATAAGTATTCCAGGTAACCTTAAAATTCCATAGGTAGTAAAAGGTAATATTCAACATGATTTATTATTTTTTTTTCCATAATAAAGCATACACTACTTTATTGTTTTTTTTCTGTTTTAGAGGGATCAGAAAAAGAAAAGGAAAAAAAAAGGATCTCCTTAGGTGGTAGTGAGTAGTAATATACATTAGTAAATCAAAGTATTCTAACTTTGTTTTTGGAAAAGTAAAGTATATTATTAGTTCACTCCGCCTTCTCTGGACCTCTCCTCCTTCCTACACCAGTAGGACTGGCACCTCCTCGAACTACAAGCAAATACCTTACAGAGAGTTGTATCTGTCCCAGCAAGGACCTAATTCGAATATCTTTAGGACTTGCCATCCCCTACACAACCGTAGGCGAGTACTTTATGGAGTGGATTTCCCATTCCACAGGAATTTATGGTGGATACACATAAATCTCACTAATCTTCCTTCAGTTCACATCCTATCCAGCTTACTTTACCTATTGAACATGCATTGCTGCGGGCTTCTGATGTAGAGTACCTCACCTCTAAAAGTAGTGCCAGGATTAATTATAATTATGAGTATACTCAGTATCTGGACTCAACTAATAATAACTAAACTTAACTTTTAAAGGTTGTAATCTGAATTAATTTTAAGAAAACAAGTATTTAAAATAATATAGAATATTACTTATTTCAATGGAATGATATAAATTGGATAAAAGAAAAAGTAATAATGTATAATTACTTAGTATAAAAATAATAGAATATGTATAATGAACTACAGAATAAGATATAAAACTTACAATAAATAATATGTAATATAAGACATAATATTACCCTTGAACATAATAATATTACTCACTTCATAAAACATATAAATAAGAATTAATGATACAAGAGACATATATAATACCGCTTACTACATAAGACATGTGGGTAAAAAATTATGAAATATTTCTTAACATGGTATTTACAATTATGTATTATTCCTACAAAATAATAAATATAATTGGCAGAAGTACTTAAAATATATCATATATAGAATGTTTACTGAATTAGAATCATTTTTTCTTTTTAAATAGTTATATCTCAAAGTTTATTAGGCGAAACTAGATTCCTCTTAAATTTAAGTTATTTACTCCAGCTACAAACATTATTATATCAAACTTATGTGAAAATTCAACATTTAGTTGATATTGGGGCATAACCAACATAAAATTTTAACTTTTCTTATATTTAAGAAAAAAAATTAAAATTAAAAGAACTCTGTTCTGGAAAGTATAACAGCTACAAGTATTGGTATTAAAAAAAAAAAAAAAATCTTTTAGACAATTGGAAATATTTTCAAGAAATCTAGGAACAGTTTCAAAATGGAATACTTGAAAAGTTTTTAATTCATAAGTAAACAAAAAAAAGGAAACAAATTTTTCAGCATTGTACAACTCAGACCACTTAACAAAGAAGTGAAGAAAACCTAATTGTTTTAACCAATTCTGACAATTGGACTGGACTATCATGGGATTCATACTTATCAATATATTATTATGTTATATAGAACTGACAAATGGAACTTTCCTGGTGCACAAACTTTCTTTTTATATTGTATTTTTCTGAATAGGTATTGTAATGGACTAAAGTTCGTTTTTGAAATCCAACAACTTAGATTCAGTATCTACCAAGCTCAAATAAGCGATTTAAAAATCAAAAACTCTCATTTCTTGTTTCTAAGAACCCTTTTCTTGAACTGCTGCCTCAATTGGGTGAGCCAGTAGGGTTGTGTAGCTTTTTTTTCGGAATTGTGAGCTAGGTATTAAAAGTAATTGAAACTGATATTGGAAAAAAATTCATTCATTAAAAATTAATTTTATAAAAATTCATCACTTTTAGATCATTGAAAAAAAAAAATTATTTTAACAAAAACTTCTCTCTTTTTTTAAGATCTTTTATAGAAATCTCAGGTCAAATTCAACGCAAAACCCTTTAAAAAAAAAAAAAAAAAAAAAAAAAAAAAGGAAACTACTTAACTGATTGGACCGAAATTTCATAGTGAAATAGTATTACTATTTTTTTTTAACGAAAAATTACTAACATTGAATAAAAATTAATAATAATCTAATAGATAATTGAAAAACTACATACGTGTTTAAAGCCACATTCTTAGAAATGATAACGCTATATAATATTTTATATAATTATAATACTAAAAATAACAAATAGTAATAACTGGAGAGAAGAAGATACTGCCTTAAAGCTATTACAGATTCCAGTTGCATTCTACGATCAGTGGGTGGATCACGTAGGCTGACACTATGCTTATCATTACAATGACATTCATTATGCAGATTGCTTTCGGCTACGAGAGGGGTCGAGTTGTCTAGGACTACTGCCGTTGTGATGCTTTAGTAATGCCTACGATACTCTATTGATGAACAAGTTATTTTCTTATAAATTTACCTAAAAACAAATTAATTTTCTCCAGTCAATAACTTTATATATTTATAGAAAACATTATTCTATACTTATCTAAAGTTTACTTTGAACTTAGAATGATCAAGTGTCTAAGATGGAAAATTTTTTCTAGTATGGCATAGTAGTCAAAATCTGGATGAATCTTTTGTAATAGTAAGATTAAAAATTATCCCTTCAAAAACCAGCAATCGATGATGACTTCTTTATTCCTTACGATGAGACTACCAGACAGAGATGTGGGTAGGATCTCTTGACATTTTTCCTTCCTTACCGAAAAATACTAAAATGCTCCTAACCACGATCTCATCATATCCCATACCATAAAACAGCTTTATCGTAAAGCTATCGTTATTATTCCTCACCAATATTTATAATGCTACCCACCAATCCTAAAAATCCTTAATGCTCCTTATTACGTAACAAATAAATTTATCAATAAAGGACTCATAATGCCATTAGTTCCAGATTTAGCCGAAATAAATGTAGCTTCTTTAATTCAAAATCCTTACCCACGCAAACTCACTAATTCTTAACCTTTCAACCCAAACTATCTCTTATAACCCTCCAGGCGTCTGAAATAAGATTGTAATGGTTCCTTCTAATTTAAAATATTCATTGAAATGCTACCTATGTGTAGTTCCCAAGCAATATATTATCATGCGTTATAATTTAAAAGTTATCACATTTACTTATTTTATTTTTCTGACAGGACGGTCACAAAGGTGACGGACACACACAGACTCAGACTCGACTGAGTACAAGTATATAAATTATTTGAATCAGCATACCTGGTGAGTTCCATCACCAACAGACAGAAACAAAATACAGACTACTCCTTCTCAAATAATCAAATTTTCTCAGCCCCCCCCCTATTAAAATTCATCACCGGAATGTAGAAAAAGAGGTTATAGTACATGAGCCCAAGGGGAGAAAAAAGGCAATTATTTCACCCCAATTTTTGATTACTTAATTGAAAACTAGGTATAATTACTAGTCAAAATTGATGATTCTGGCGAGTATAGGTAGGGAAATAACAAATGGCTGCTGTTTTGAAACGTTAAAAATAATTAATGTTTTATTCGGAGCTCTATATCTTTAAAACTACCAATAACAATAGAAAATCTAAGAGAGCATTTCATAAAAATGTTGTATGGAACGTACTGAATTATCAGTAGTCAGTTAATTTATTTTGAGAAATCTATCTCAAGTACTATTAAGATGTTTATTAGCACTCAAATTAAAGCTTAAAGTAATGAGCTATGAAGTAGTTTATGATATTTATCTTCATAGGAGTAATAGTTTAGATGAAATTTGCTAAAATAAATTGATTTATAGTTGTTCGGACAAATTTTCATTTGCCAAATTTATATTCATATGTGAATATCATACAAAATATTACCCCTACGAAGATAAGTGTCATAAACTACTTTATGGTTAGTTAAATTTCTTTTATTTTGCGTGTTGGCAGACATATGTGCATCTTATGGATCTAGAGATATATTTTTTCAAAAATCCAACATTTTATACGAACAACTAGAAATTAACATTTTGTGAGCTTATTTTGTCAAATATCATAGAAACTACAAGTCCTACAAAGATAAACATTATCAACTATTTTATAGTAAATATAACTAGCTTTAATTTGAGCGCTGGCAGAGATCTGTACGTCAAATGGTTTCTAAAATGAAGTTTTTCATAAATCAAACTTATTGTCCGAACAACTATAAATCAATTTATTTTAGCAAATATCATGAAAACTACTATTCCTACGAAGGTAAAGGTCATAAACCTCTGTATAGGCCATTATACTAGCTTTGATTTGAGTGCTAATAGACATATCTACGATACAGTTCCTGAGATATAGATTTCTCAAAATACATTAACTAACTACTTATATTTTAGTACATTTTTATGAAATGTTGCTTTTTAAAAGGCTATATCTCGAGAACTATTGGACGTAAATAGCTCTGTTACGGCTAATATTTAAGCCAATTTACTCTTCTTTAAATATTGTTCTTTTAGACTTTCTAGTGTGTTGGTAGTTTTTAAGATATAGAGCTCCGAATGAAAAATTAATGTTTTTTTAAGGTTTTAAAATAGCCGCCATTTTTTATTCCCCCTACCTACACTTGGCAGACTCATCAGTTTTTACTAGTAATTATACATAGTTTTCATTAAAGTAATCAAAAAATTGGAGTGAGATAACTGCCTTTTTTTTCTTCCCGGCCTTCATGACTACATCCCCACGCACCCATTGGGCTTAAAAGGAAAAAAAAAACTTATTTTATTTCATAATACAGTTGTAAATTTCAATAAATGTATTTTTAAATAATGTCTATATTCCAGTAATCATATTTAATTATTTTGTTATCAATAATTTATTATTTATAATTATATTTAATTACTATAATGGTTGACTTCATTTTCAGCTTATTTATACTGATATATATTTTAAAAAGCAAGAAGGATCTTTTTAATGTTATTTTCAAAATAATAAATAACAGAGGAAAAGACCAAACTTTCAATACACATTTTTTAACAGTGACGTTGATTTATAAAATTAAAAGTGATTTAATTAAAAATGCGTTTCTCAGCAATTTCTTCTAAGCCCTACGGGTCTATAGGGTGGTTTGTTATACGGGGCTAGATAACTCTAATGATGGGCAAAACTTCTCTTATTGTATTCTTGAATACTCCACTATGCTTATACAAAAATAATATGTATGAATAAATAACTTTAAAACCAGAGCGTTGATATCACTTTATTCAAACGTATTAAGCTTATTATGTAGCACTCTTTGTTACACCTCATATCTTTATTGCTTTGGTGGATAAATTAGCTCTGTTTTAATAAAATCGAGTAACGTTTTCCAAGGTCAAGCCACATTGTGTGCTGTAATGAATTCTGTTAACATCGCCTTCAGCGTTTTCTACGCCAAAGCTCGTTGTTAATACCAATGTTATTCACTGCTGTGAAGGTAAATAAAGGCTTCCTTTTGAAATTCTAATCACAGCGTAAGAACATAAGCTGCTTAACAATGAATAGTGCTAGGCTTTAAATTAATACTTATAGATGTCGATTTCGGTTTATCATTTTCAATAATGAACCTTTTGGAATCAAACAACTTAAAAATAAGTTAATAACTCACGTTTAAGATAAATTAAACTCAAAAAACTAGTTAAAAAACAATCTGCCCACAGCTTTAGTTTACTAAGCCATTTTTTTTCGTTTATTTATTATTTTCATTTTAACCCAACAATGATCATCGGAACTGGCCACTACCATACTAACTACAAAAAAAAAGTATACAAAGATAATCAAATATAACTATCTCAAAATACAATCAATAAAAATCTCTTTAACCTGAAATTAAGAAACATAGAAAATATTTTTAAAGATAATTAACTGTCAATACATTAGAGGTAATCAACTTATTTTGTAATTAAGAAAGTAGAAAAACAACTAAAAATTTCTTGATGAACCAAATGTGAATTGAATTATTTTTAAAAAATATTGAAATTAAAAATAACCTAATATATTTAAAAATTGACTATTACAATAGTGATAATTACAAAAGTGAATCAAAGAGACAGTTGAATATTTAACTTACTTAAGGGAAATTAATGAAAAATGTAAAAACATCATTCACTTTATTTTGATGGCCTGACTCTGAAAAACAGTAGATTTATGAATTGTATTTATATATTTATGTTATGTATGTTTATATGTATATATATATATTTTGAATGTAAAACCAGCTCTTTTATAAATATTGTTTCCGAAATATACCAGCATTGCATGTGAAAAAACTAGTAGTGCTTCCGTAATTCTTAAACACGAAGGGCTTCGTTTAGAATACACTCCGCAATGAGATTTAAGTGTGACCTATCTCTAAGTAAGTGATATTCTAAACTTATTTCAGCCATGTTCCTTCTTAATTTACTTACATATAGGATCATACGTAATATATCTGTACCTCGGAGGGATACAACACTATGTCCATTTTCATAACTTTACAGGAGAGAAAACACCAAGTCCACATGGTGTTCTATCCCTCTAAATGAAAGTGGACTTGGTGTTGTTTTAAAACATGCTATATCCGGTTCTAACTGGTTTTGGACATAGTGCTCTATTCCTCTAAGAAATATGAGAAAAGCTGATTTTAACTCTGTAATAAAGTCAATATGGAAAAAAATGGACATAGTGTTGTATCCCTCCGAGGTACAGATATATATCGTAAATTCATGAAAATCAATAAACGTACTTACATTAGTATGATCGTTTTGTTGATAAGCTCTATTGACAATATAATCATTTTAAGGTTGATAAAGTAAATTATATTTATTACCTTCATTACATATCCATCATCAGTAGAATTACAAATTTTAGCTCGTCAGGATAAAACCATTCATATCAGAAATTCTCAAAAAAAGGTCTTTGTTTTCAACAGTTTAGTGAAATTTATGTGTTATTCTGTTGTTCTTTTTTTTTCTTCTTGCAGAACGTAAGAAGTTAGACCGAAGGCCCGAGACGATTTCCAATCTCATATTATGACAGTGGTTGCACGATGACATTTATTGTTAACAGTGATTTCTCTTTCAATCTTGATAAGATATCGATCATTCCAAAGCCAGTTCCCGGTAGTCTAGTAACCACCACATCTCACTGGCATTTTAAAGTTCGAGATCCCACACTGTTTTAAATGTCCATTCATCATTCCAACTGTAATATTTACGGAGAAATAAGAAAATAGTAAACAACAATAATTCTTTTTTTCCAACCAAAAATCCTTTTAATCACAGTATCCAGAAAATAATTAACAAACAATAATTCAATGACTGATATAAATTGTTTAGATGCACTAGAATGAAAAACTATTTTATTTACTAGAATTCATTTTCATTTTTTAGTACAAGGAGTTAATAATAAATTAAAAAAAAAAAATAATTATTCATCTCTCCACCAATAATAAGTAAGTTAAAATATTTTTTTTTCTACTTCTTCAAAATTTACAACTGTACAAAAGATGAAAAGGCCAGAGCTGGATATGGATTTTATATTGGGGGGAAGTTTTAAATGGGCTCTTATGATACGTCACAATGCCTTAATGTTAGACGTATTCGAGTATATCTGTTTCATATAGAAACATTATCAAATATTTACCTCCTCATCTTTCACATATAAAATGTCAATTATTGGGATTATCATATTAGTGATAAAATAAGGAGCCTACACGCAAATCTTACGAAGGATCATTTTAGAGAGATCTAATACAGTAACAATTTTAATGTTTTATTTCAAAACATATCATAATGAATTTCATTATGACATATATTAGAAAGCGCATTGGAAGATAAGTACGTGAGTCGTCAAAGTTATGAAAAAGTTGTAGTCAACATACAGCTTCTCTTTACAGTATTTTGAGTGGCTTGTCGGGATGTTCCAAAAACAAATCGAAAAATTTAAATTTCTAAGAAAACATAATAAATAGAAAACATAGAATAGAAAACATAACTTTTTCTATGAAACTTGGTATGGAAAAATGATTTGTATTAGTGAAGTATAGAGTTTTCACTGTAATGCCTCATGACTAGTTTAAGGCTCTCTGGAGTATAACATTGTAAAATAGCAAATAGTAAAAGAGCAAAAGTCAGTTATTCCACCCCAATTTTCGAATAATTTGATGGAAACTATTTATAATTACTAGTCGAAATTAACGAGTAGATTAAGAACTATTGATGTTCTATTAAGTTGTTTAGACATTTTGGAACAGCCGCAATTTTATTATTCCCTTAACTACTTGGCTGACTCATAAATTTTTACTAGTAATTATACGTAGTTTGATTGAAGTAATTAAAAATTGGCGTGAAATAACTGCCGTTTTATTCCACCCGAATCTTTGTACTATAATGTGTCATATAGAACAGCATGACAGTTGTTTCAAGCTTATTAAAATATCTTGAAGAATATCTTTTTTAACCTTGTTCCTTTTTTTTTTTTTTTTTTTAATATCAAATATATTTTGGGTTCGCAAAAATACTTTAGTAGAAGACGAAAAATCTTTATTTCATTATAACATTTTTCTCCCGAACCTTTGAAGTCAGAATTCAAACTTGTTCTTGAAGCGGAATTTACGATAGGAAGGATCAGATGTACAAGTTGATTAAAAAACTTTTTTTTCCAGAAGAGAATTGTCATTTTAAGCATAATAGGTTGTCAGTTTATTCTGCTTTCTAAACTGGACTATAAATTTCTTTTAAACAAATCCTTTTTACCGAGGATAAAATACTTGTAATATTTCTTGAAAATAGAAGTTTTATGTCGTCAATTATGCTGTGATAGCTCTTAACTTCGAAAACAAAACATTATAGCATTTAAAAGTAATACAAATTAGGACTGCACTCTTGACATACTCGAAAAAATTCCTTAAATATTAAAAATATCAACGAAAAATCTCTAGAACAATGTATTGTTTTTTTATTATTATTTAATGTATCAAAATCGTATTGATGATTTTTTTTGGAGATTCGGGATGTACAATAGCTTAAGGTACAATATGTAATTAATATAATTTTCTAAATACATTAATATGTTTTTCTTTTATTGTTGTTCATTACCTTAAATATAAATCACCTTATTGTTGTCTAAGTTAAAGTCTAGTTTTAATTAAATTCTTATGGGACATATATGTTTTTAAGAAAAAAAAATCAATTATTTACAATGTAATAATTTATACTCTCTCCATAGGTAACGTTTATCTTTTAGAAAGTTTTATTTTTTTTAATAATTGCTTTTCGGTCTATTCTTTATCCTAGTATGAGTATACCATACACAAAATATTACTAGCTATCACGTCCGCTATTTAAATTCAACTATAGACATGAACCGCTGTTTTTTTTTTTTATTTACCCGAAAAGTGGAGAGACAAATTTTGCTATGGTTGTGGCGATCATTATTATTTGACAAAGGCGTTTGTTGTGCATTCTACACAGGCCTCTTTTTTTCTTTTTTTGGTTTGTAGAAAAAATATTCTTTTGACGAAACATTGATGTTCAAACACTATTGACAAGTAACTAACGTTCCGATCATGTTTTATAATCATAATTTGTATTTTCGATAATTTATAAAGTAATAACAACCTGAAAAATGATACCAATGAACCAGTGCTGAGCCCCTACAACAGGAAGATATATCATTTGAGTGAAGGAGGGAGTAGGAACACATTACTAACGAAGTTCTAGCTTCTCTAATCAAGGCGCCTCCCGTCCAATCAGATTCTGATTTATTACAGCATCTCCGCTTGCTTCTCCAATCCTATCTTAGGATAAATAATAACGTCAGTAGTCAACGGAGAATTTCGTTTTATATAATGTTCTTTCCAAAAACTTAATGTAGAAGAACATCTAGTGTGGTACGCGCATCACAAAACTTTCACTTGCTACCCTATATACGTCCAAGTTTTGTGTAGAATGGTGGGTTCGTGTTGAAGTTGTGTCTATTTTTGTTATATTCGAAAATTATAAAAAAAAAAAAAAAAAATGTATGTTGCTATAAAAATTCATATTTTAAGGCTTCTTAATGTAAGAATAAGAAATATAAATTTTATCTCAGCCAAGAATACAACTGCTTAACAAAAGATAACTAAACCGTTCGAATTAAATTTTTCATTTATTCTCCTTTAGTTACTCATGAAATTCTTTAATAATTAATTATAATTAATAAGTTTGTGTTTATCCAATATTTATTATTGCTAACAATGAGAAAAGAAAAATAGTCAAAAAATTCGGATTTACATTGAGAGTAAAAATTCGAAAAATAATTAAATTTTATAATACTTGTTTTCTCAGTTTCCTTATTAAAAACTACAAAAACAAGAACGTTTTATGGAAAGGTTCTTGTAAATGTCAGGGGTTAATGCAACTTTCTATTAATAGGAACATAATACATAAAATAACCTTTAACTGGAGAGATGCTTTAATTGACATAACTGCTGTCTTGGAGTATAACGGACCCCACTCATTTTTAAAAATTTATTTATCCTATTAAAATCAAACCTAAGTATTTCAACTTTCCATAACAAAAGACTTTAATAAAATAATTATTAGTGAATCTAATCATCGAACAAAATTTGACAACTTTTTATTTAGATTTAAAATAAAATTAGAAAATAATACTCTCTAAAAAATGGGGAAATAACTTAATATTCAGTTAACACGAAGTAGAGATAAAACAAAACAAATATAGATAACATAGAAAATGTGCAAATATCATCTCGACATAATATTTACTCAACAGAACTCAGCTACCAGTTAACTATTGATGAGAAAAAGAGAATTAACAAGATAGAAAGAATAATTGAACATAAAACTTAAAATAAATTAAAACATTAATGTATAGCCTAAATCAAAGAAATTAAAATTCAAATAAAATTTCTTTAAACATAAGTCGAAAAATTTTTCGCTTAATCTATTTGCACTTTATTTTGATTTGCTTTTTCATTATTCTTGATTTTTTCTTTATCTTATTCTTTGTTAAGTTTCTTAAAATGCATAAAACGTCAATTAAGTATTTATTTTCATCTTCCTTTGTTTATATTAAGTTTAGAATTATTTTATTTACTTAGAGGAAGTGATTATAAATATTTATAAATATATACTGAAATTGTGAAGTATTTGAACTGTTTTGTAAAAATCAGAACAATTTAGTACGATGAACTGTTAAACTATATAGTCCTCCGAATTGTGGTAAAACATAGATTATTGCCAAATTAATGATTAATCATTGATACTTCACAATTTCAATAAATATTTACATTTTCTATTTCAAGATGCTATTAGATGAAATATATTATTGTTTGATGAACCTAATGTTGTACTATAATCTGTTTTAACATTTAAACTATTATTTTTAGGTGTAAACATTAGTAGTAGTTTTAAATACGAGGACTATGCGGTTCTTCTCTAACATGTCGGTTTTTCCAGTGAATGAGAAATTGCATTGCAGTATGAAGAGCATTAGATGTGTACTTCTTAATTTTTATAATATAAATTTCAAAAATTCACCAACCACTGTATTATAATTACTTAAAGAAAATATAGACGGAAGAAAAAAAATGGTCCGATATTTACTAGGTTAGCTATATTGGTGTTACATGAGCAATGATAAACGACGGTTTTTAATAAAAAACCAAAACTTACCGGTTTTTTTTTTTTTAATGTTACAGTTACATATGCCTAAAATAATATATCTGTGACTCGGTTCTTAAAGAGCCAATGTAATTTTTTTTTTATTATTATTTATATGTTCTATTTTAGTAAGTTTTTAATTCTAAGAAGTGCAATGCCAAAAAACAATGAGAAAGAGTTGGTATTTTCATTACTACAACCATTATCGATGTGTTTGATAGTATTTTCTGATTAATTTATTTTTTAATTTGCTCATTATCATCGACATTTCATCACTTTCACTCTTTAATTCATGACAAGAAATATTAAAACCAACATTCCATCCAAAGGTTCTTGAAACAATTTGTAATAATTCACTAAATACTGATAGTTGTATTTTCTTAAAAGCCTAATCAGTTGATAAGTCCATTAAACAAAATCATTTTATGTAAAGGTACTATCAATTAGCAAGCTAAGCTCCTATGATTTTTCAATATCTTTTCTTTTAATTTGTTGACTTATAAAAACATACTCATTAAATTTGATTTATGTGTTTTTTTTCCACAAAAATATAAACAATTAATATTTTTTATTTCGCTAGACGTGTGCTCTTCCGATCTGGTCACAGAAAATTTTAATTTGACACACTGTAATTGGTCTATTTTATAAATTTTATGGAAAAATTAATATTTTTTATTTCGTCATAAATATTTAATATAATTAAGTACAACATTCTTTATTGTCTCATTTTCATTATTTTGTTTGAATTTATTAAATAAATAAACCGAAGAGTATGGAATACTTTTTCTCAAGATTTTTCAAATAGTGAAATCCGCAGTGAATCTGAAACTACATCCAAGATTACTTTTTACTGAAATAAATGAACTTTACTGCCAAGCCCCAACCACTAATTAGCTATCATTAATTTCCGTTTTATAATTAAGCAATTATTCAATGCTGGCACCAGTTCGCAGTTTGCATATAAATAAGGAAACGCGGAATGAAAAGTGAAAACTGGCCCTGCTGCGGGGAGAAATAGCCGCCGAGTTTCCAGCTGTCTTACGATCAAATTAGATGTGAAGCTGAAAATGATGGAAGGAAGAAAGTATCGCTGTTAGTTAAGTACAACTTGTTAAGGAGTTTGGTGCTAAGATCTGATGTCGGCTTCAAAAGTTTCTTAATTATAAAGGGGAGTCCTCCGGCATTACACCAAAAAAAGAAATATTTATTTCTTTAGCACATTCAGCAATAAGTTTTTTTTTTAATATCATTTACAACAATTAAATCTACTGCTAATGGTCATTAGTAACGCTTGCTTATTAAACTGTATCATGATGCTTCAAGTGTTTTAGGAAAGTATCCTACTTTTTTTTTTTTTGGTTATTTTCCAAGTTATATTCCGTTTCATTTCATGGTTCACCCATTCTCCTAGATTAATAAAGTCAAAACATTATTATGAATCTTATGAAACATGTAGATAAAACGAAAATTAGCTCTTTCTACTATAAACTATTAGCACTTTTTCTGTCATTCTAAGAATTATCACCTGCTTGATATACTTCAAATCATTGAAGGTTTTTTTTTTCTGTTTAGTCTGAACCTAGAAAGTTCAAATGGAGTCCAAAACCCAACGAATTCGGTCAACAATAGAAGTGCTATAACTACACATATTTACAATATAGTACCGGAACTACTGTTACATTATGGCTATACCAGAAAACTTCTTAAACCCAACGCAGATAGAACCTGTGATGGGCGAATATGCTGAGGGGAGTGATATGTGCCCATGGCAATTGTAATCCTGGATGGCCCAATTGTGGGCAGGACATATTTAGCACACCAGCAGGTCTAGTAACGTTGCTTTTGGAAAAAATTGTAAGAAGCCATGATTCTTTTTTCGTGAGGGCGGGATATCCACAGAAAAGAAATAATCTCCAAAACAAGTTTTGAAAATTTGTAACCTTTTATTTATATGAACATTTGTATTTAACCGTAAAGACACTAAAAAATAATCTGACTCAAATTTTCTCAGTTTATTTTTTTTGGTATACTCTACTGTGTTTTGAAACACATTTAATACGATCAACAATCTTTTCTTTATATCCTACATGAAAAAAAACAAATGGCTTGTTATGTAATTACCATTAAATACATACAAACCAAAGGCGAAATACGATATTATATAAAAATCCTAAAAGTACATACATTTTTTTTTCTTGACTTCTAGAGCGCATTGGCAAGAACTCTCGGAAACGTGCTTAATATTTTTCGACGTTGTATAACCAAAAAAGGTTTCAATAAAGTCTTTAGTCTCTTCTTGTATGTTAATTAGGTTAACTTCGGAAAACTTTGATTAACTGAGATGGATCCAGTGGCTATTCAAAAGTTGGGTTGTTAAAAAAAAGGGGGTTTAACACCCCCTAATAACTTTTATAAGACACTTTTACTACTATGTGTATTATCATTGCATTTAAATATGTTTACAGGGTACTATAGTATGTTGCTGTTTATCATAATTTTTATTGATAAGAAGTGGAATAAATAAATTCCCAGTGATGAAAACCATTCTTTGAAAATCTTCCTCTTGAAAAGGAGAAAATAATAAGTAATTTCACATCTATTTTGATTACCACAATAAACAATAGCTATATGCAATTAAGAATCAGAATTGATGTCTCTGCCAACTACGATAAGGTGAACAAAAATGGTGGCTGTTCCTGAAGTTCCAAAAAAATCATATTTCAGTTCTTTCAACAAAAGAAAAAATTACGGATTATTTTCTGCCTTATACTTTACAAGGAATACCGTAAACTTATTTAAGTTGCACGTGCCTGAAGTTTATTTTATTCGATAAGTATCTAAAATGTTTACTAATAATTTTTTTGATGCTGTACAGCTTAAAAACTACCTACAGCACTAAAAAAAATAGCTCAGGAAATTATTTAAAATAGAGTAAATGTTCTGAAATATGTGTTCTGATAGAGGTCCTTAACGTTCTATAGCTCTCCAAATAACGAAAAAATCAATAGTTTGTGAATCAATATGGGCAAATATCATGGAAAATGCTGCTCTTAACGAAGATACACTTCATCAACTATATTAAACTAGTCTTTATTTGGGTGCTAATAGTTATCTGAGTGTCTAATAGTTTCAGATATAATGTTTTTCATAATAATAATAATAATAATAACAATAATAATAATAATAATAATAATAATAATAATAATAATAATAAAGGCCAATGAACCCGAAGGTTCAATGCCTAAAACGCAAAACTGATTTAGGGGATTCATGGCGCAAATCGAAAATAAGAGTTTTTCATAAACCAAAATTTTTTTTCCCAACAAGGAAAAATTAACGAATTTATTTTAGAAATTGCTACTTCTACACCCACTACTACTCCTCATTCGAGAGATAGTTGACATCTGATCGTCGTTCGTTGGAATAGTAGGTTCCAGAATATTTGCCAAAATAAATTCACAAAATATTGATTTTTTGTAATTTTATTAATAAAAAAAAGTAACTTTTTGAAAACTGGTATCTTGGGAACTATTGAAATTAAATAGATCTACTAGGAGAACAATTTTAGCTAATTTTCTCTTCTTTAAATGATATTCTTTTAAGTCGTTTAGTATTGCAGATAGTTTTAAAAATGTGGAGTTTGGAATAAAAAAAATATTTTATGTAAGGTTTTTTAAATAGAAGCCATTCCTATCACCCTTAACAGTGGTTAGCAGATTCATTAATTATGACTAGTTTTCATTAACTCCAAGGACCCGAGTTCGAATCTGGCTGGGCAGAAAATTGTTTTCTGTTACACTGTAGCCGTGAGTCAACTCCTGTGGGTTCTGGAGCCCTCCTGGGGTCCACCCAGCCTCATAAATTGGGTACCCTTAATTAGGAATAAATCTGGAAGTTGGGCGTGATTCTGACCAAATCTCCTTGCACAATCGTTAGTCTAGAAACTGTACTTCCTTATAAAGTACTGAACCCCTGGACCCTTTCATGGGTTGTAGCGTTGCAGTATTTTTTTTAATCAAAAGTTGGGGTGAAATAACTTTTTTTTTGTTTCCCACGCTCTTGGAATATATTACATAGATCGTTTTTGTAAGAGTTTCAATATAAGACAAATAATTGGTCAATAATCACGAAAACTGCCAATAAGAGGTATTGATCCTAGATCGGCCACAATCGATATCTATGCGCTCTCGCATTGAAGCAGAAGAGATTATATCATTTACTTGTGAAGGCACGGTAACTTGGCAGAAGATCTACTGTCGTCTTTG
The DNA here is from genome assembly GCF_000696795.3 of Halyomorpha halys. NCBI lineage: Eukaryota > Metazoa > Arthropoda > Insecta > Hemiptera > Pentatomidae > Halyomorpha > Halyomorpha halys. Next base: position 286,424 of record NW_027112578.1, read on the forward strand.
ATGCGCTTGGCTCGTTGAATTCTTTGCCTTCCTAGCAGCGCTTCAGTCGATCATAACGACTTTCATTGTTATCATTTGATTGCTCTTCTTCTGCACTTTCTAACCGTAATAGAAATATTTAAATAGTCAGGCAACACTAAATAGATATGAACCAATCCACATATTAATTGAACTGAGGAAAATGAATACTAACTTAAATACGAAAAAACAATTTACAGATAAAATTATGTATGTAGCAATCAGAGCCATTATGAAAAACAAGTTGAAATAGCTAAATATTTAGGAGCTGCGATATGCAAACATTTTCTAGTACTACGATATTGTATACTTTTGCATTTCATAGTCATTTCAAAGCTAGTGTAAGCATCTGAATGGAGAGTTTGGATAATTTCTGCAGGATCTGGAAGGAACAATAACTAAGAATAATGGACTTAAGGAATAATAATACACCATCAACTCTTATTTTGTGAATTTATGGGTTTGTTCCTTTCTGCAGAATTTGGCATATTCGTGGTAATGACTATACCACTTAATAATTTTAATTTAGACCTTTTTAAGAAAGCAGGTAAATAATGTTTCATACAAATAAAAAAAGTTTTATTGTCAATGAAAATTCATTAAAACAGATAAAGTGACCATGTAATAATTTATGATAAAATGCATCAGATAAATGAAAAAATGTGATTTTTTTATCCTTTTCATAGTAATTATTTTTATCTTAGTTATAATACCTATATTTAAGAAAAAATGATTTAAATAAAATAAATTTTATACATTTTAGTCTCATAACAATTTATATTTCCTTATAAGTCCGACGTTTCGGCCAATTCGGCCATCTTCAAGGATAGCTTCACAAACACATTATCACAAACAGTTTTTATTATACATATGGTTATCAACAATTTTAAACAAATGATAATGTTATTTATTAATTATCACACCTTAATACAATTTTAGAAACACATCAATTTTAGAAAACTTTATGTAGGGTATTCTGCCCAGGTCATTAATTTCAGTCCACAATTACCCAATGAGACATTAAAACATTGTAGAGTCATATAATTATATTAATAAGAAATTCTTAACTTATATCTAATTAACTATTTTGTCAATTCTTCATATTAAATTAAAAATTAGAACTTTTATTAAAATTCTTAATTTTCACTATTTTAATTTATCATATTTATAATATCCCCCTCATTCAGGTGAAGCATTTAATTTGTTTATTTCAACTATATTTTGGTTGAATTTCCTATTTCTTTTATTATTACAATTTATTTCAAGGTAAATTATTATTATCAACATTAATTTTATCCCATGTTTCTCATAAATTAATTTTACTTAAAATTTCTGCATTCTTGGTTCAAATTTTTAGTGTCTAAGATTATATATAAAGAAAGAAATGATATATGATGATGAATATACAACATTTCGATGCATTTCTTCTTAGTGTTCCCAGTAAAATGTACTCCAAAATATTGGAAAAACTTCTCAGGAATGCCCTGAAACCAATCCTGGGAGTCCAAAATAAGGTTAAAAGAAAGAGAAGCACTCAGGACTTTATATTCATATTAAATCAAATATCTGAGGTTATTGAAAAATATGAGGAAGTTTTCACCTGCTTGGTTGATTTCATCCAGTCTATTGACAGAATCAGAAAGAATGATATCATAACTGCTCTCAGGAAGAAAAGGGTTAATCTGGGACTTCAGAAAGGAATCCTCAGTTTTTACAAGAAGCAACGTTTTAAGGTGAGGTCAAGTAGCTATACATAAAGAGAATTTGAAATCATCTAAGGAAGCAGACTGAGTCCACTTGTTTTCATTATAACTCGGTCCTGGACTAAGCTAAATCAAAGTTTAGACCCGAAAATCTAGGATACAGAAACCTTAAGCTTGCCCAACTTAGTCTCCTTGTATTCGAAGATAAAAATTGTATTTGAAAACAACTGCAGGATCTCTAGTTTAATCTATGCCAGTATCTATTCTAGATGAAGAATTAAAAACTTGACAAAACAGGATTGGAAGGAAATAGAAAATGGTGGAACGGATGCTCACAATACTATACGGTAGAAGAGAAGGAGATGAAATAAATAAATGAATAATTTATTTTTTGTTTATTTAACTTAATTAATTATTTAACTTTATTTATTGTTACATAGAACTACATCTGGACAAACGACTGACATGGAATCCTCATACAAGACTGAAAAGAAAGGAAACTGCTCGTCAGTTCCGACTATTACAATATTTACTAGATAAACGTTCTAAACTTCCAATCCATTATAAAAGACTGATCTACATGACTGTTATAAGGCCTATCTGGATATACGGAGTTGAGCTATGGGGCCTTCACTAAACCATCGAATTCCTTCCGAATCCAATCCTTACAGTCCAAAATCCTTTGTAAAATCCTAAAAGCTCCTTACTTTGTCACAAATCAAATCATTCATCAGGCCTCAATGTCCCATATGTTTGGTCAGAACCAGATACCAATCCTGCCATGATAAATTTCCCAACCACCCAAACCAACTCGTATCTAACATGGCTTTCCTTTATTACCTAATAATCCTCCTAGGCGTCTGAAAAGAAGATGACCTCGAGATCTTCTCCTCTATAAATGTTTTTGGAGTTCTATCAATCTATTCTCCACATGTTTGTATCATGTCATTATATCGCTAACAGCAAATTTACTTGATGTATATATAGTTATACAGTTATAAATAGCAATAAATGAATAAATAACTTTATTTATTATTTTTAATGCTTATACTAAGCAATATTAATTTATTAATTGGGCACTGAATTCACCATAAATATCATAACCATGAAATGCTCGCTAAACACTTGAAGTTGTTGTTGGTTGAGCTTAAAATTATGAATAATTATAATGGATTGTAATTCAATTACATATCCAACTTTTATAGTTCTGACTATTATAAGTTTGTTTTATCAAACATTTTGCAGTCCATAATCCAATTGCATCAATCTGGTCTTAAATACATAGGAAATATAATTTATCTTTATTACTGAAACTGGAATTATTAGATGTATTGATAAATAAAAATACACAAGATCCTGCCGCAGTGTGAATAATTAACAACAAATACTAGAAATGTTTCGTATTGTCCAACGGAGATAGCTAGGAACTGAAAGTGCCAAACTGTGAAATTGACAAGTAAATTAGTAGGATTTCAATGGAAGGAAGACCGAACCGATACCATGGCAGGGAAGTTTGGACTTTTGTACCTGGATTTTGACAGGTGGCGATCAATTTGGCCACCCAGATAAGACTGTCGGTCTAGTTACAGTATTAGCGGTCCATAGCGCCAATCCACTTTTCAGTTCCAAAAGAAGTTTAGCAAATGGGCTTACTGGTACCGAAAATTTACGTTTTTTAGATTTTTGCCATTCAATTGAACTTCAGCTCCCTCAGATAGTACTAATGATCATTATTTGGTATTATTATTAAGTAGTTCGATTGTAGTTGTTTCGAACACTGTTAGCAGTTGGTTCCATTTTTATAGCTGTTTTTTTGTTTCTTGTCTTAATTGTTTATATTTGTGCAATATATTTCGTTTTAAAATAATAGTAAATAAAGCACCTGCGGTTTACCCAATCTCTACTGACTATCAATATAAATGAAACAGTTGAAAGAAAAGTGATAGAATTATCATACCTGAGGGAATAGTTTAAGGGCATAAATGGTTATTGGTAAATACTGTACATAATATGGCTGTATTTCGATGATTATTTCGATTACAATTATTATTTA
>NW_027112578.1:290252-292131 GCF_000696795.3 Halyomorpha halys
TATATATGTCTATAGAATGTTAGAAATATCTAAATCAACCGTATAATGAATAATTAAAAACGTTCAAACCGAATCATTGGAAATTAAAAAAAACTGGGAAAGAAAACGCCTAGTCAGACGGTGTGAATGACCCGAAATCATCCATAAAGGACTTCCCCCGGAATTTTCCATAAAGGAAAATCCCGAAATAAGTGATCATAAATTTACTTAATTCATTGAATCATAGTAAAGTAAAAATATAATTTCTAAAATGTATGAAATCAGCTCCATGAAGCAGGCAACAATGAATAAACAGATAATATCAGACAGTATCGTTTATATTCCGACAGTTTACCCGAGACCATGTTTTTTTTCTTTAAGTGTTTCGACAACTTGGGCCAATTACACTGGATTTACAAAGTTAGTAGATTACAATTGACATGTTCACAAAGTTACAATTACAAAGTGAGAAAGTTACAAATTTACAATTACAATTACATATTTACAATTACAATTTACATTTTACAAAGTTACAATTAGAATTGACGTAGTGAGTAAATTACTATATTAAATTATGCATCCTCATATAGATGCTGGAAATAGAGTTAGACTATGTGTGATCAGAGATGTTCATTATTTTTAAAAAGTGAAAGTTTTGTTATTGTAGTGGGATCTTCCCTCAACATCTCCAGTAAATCTGAAGGGAATCTGTGTGATTCGTGAGCCATACATTCAGTGAGAATGTGTCTAACGGTGTGATCGTTTCCACCGTAGTGACACATCGGTGCATTTTCTTTTTTCATGAGGTGACCGTGGGTGAGTTGAGCATGGCCTATCCAAAGATGGGTTATTATGGCATATTTTCTGTAGCAAATTCAAATTTCTGGTTGGACGTTTCACTGTCTGTTGGACCATTCTTAACTTGTCTCTCGAGATGAACCATTCATGTTGCCACTCTTGCCATCCAATTCCTTTCATCCAAGAAATAACATCTTTGCATGTTGATGATGCTACGACCGAGACCACGTTAATAAATCTCAAGCAAGTTACCGAATCAAAAAAAATGTTTTTCAATAAAAGGAAATTAACAATTTTTGGATGAGATATTAATATATTTTATTAAAGATAGATAAGCAAATTCTTCGTATCCCAAAATATTACTCAACGGTTAAGCACGATGAGAATGATTTGATTTGGAATTACAGGAATGGTAAATGAATACGAAATGTACATTTTTATCCTTTCTGATATTTCAAATAATTTGGGAAGGTTATTTTTTAACTTTTTTTGTTCTGATGTGTTAGGTAAGTTCACTATCACTCATTTCAGGATTTTTGGCTGATTTTTACGTGACTTCACTTAATTCGTAGGCGTTTTCTGTATGTTTTTTTCTGTTTTTTTAAATTTCCATATATCAGATTTTAAAGTGTAGGTAGAATTTAACTCTGTTGATTTAAACAATGTTGTAGTCAATTTTTATTTTTTTTTAATAGTCACCATTTAGCTCACCCTCTGTTCGAATTTTACCAAAGGATTATGTATAAGGTGAAAACTATGACTTTATACTCGTACTATTAACAACTTTGTATAGAAAGTTATGTAATAACAATTTATTATTGCTAACTCTTCTTGTAGGAATATTTTTTTTCTTCATATTTGGTCTCTACCAGTGATGCGGCGAGAGGGATGCGCTGGGATCTCTCGAGCTCTGCTCTACCCCTAACACGTGGGGGATAGAGTGGGCTCAGGGATCCTCAGGTCGATTCTGTAAATATTGTATATATTATTTTATCGTTATGTTATTTTATTTATTTATTTTTCATACAGATAGTCTTATTATGTTCATCTTGTCTATTCTTTTGTTTGTATATATTTTAAGAGAGTTTTTATTTTATTTTAT
>NW_027112578.1:292296-298452 GCF_000696795.3 Halyomorpha halys
TTTTTATTTTAGTATGTATGTGATCATTTATCAATATTACCTATTGCCCACAACTGTGTGGCAGATTGTAATATCTATCAATAAATAAATCTAATCTTATCATATTTGGTCTCTAATTAGGTGTACGGTTTTCTAATTTTTTCAGTTGTAAAAATAAATGCGAAATATAGTTTTTTTAATCATAATAACCAGTTAATTCACATAAAAGAAATTATTAAAAAGTAACTATACTTATTTTTTATTAAGTATATTTAATAATTATCGTACCCATTGCATATATATGATATTGAAAACATTATTTGTGCATATAATGTTTATTTTTAGCTTATCTTAAATCAGAGGCAGACATGTTCAATCAATATTAGACATGGCCAATTGTCCACTAAAGAGCTCATTTTTGTCGCCAAAGCTAACATCGGCGAGCTTAAAATTGCTTTAGATAGAAGGAATGTTTGCTGAGGTTGGGGGGGCCTCATGCATAGTCTATGTCCACCATCCTTCTGTCTACCGTTGTCACTTCTAAAGCCAATAAAGATAAACTTCTTCCTTTTTTATTTACATAGAGCACGTATATTTAAAATCGGTATTTGTATTGGTAAATAAAATATTTCCATTTGCAAGAATTTCACAAAGTACAGCAGCAGTAAGAATTCATAAAAATACAGCTTAATAATTTTATATGTATATGTACATGTAATAGGGAGCGGGGTGGCCAAGTAGCAAGGCACTAACTTCAAGAACCCGTGATCGAACTCGACTGAGGCAAATAATTATTTATTCTGTTACTGTTGCTGTGAGACAACCCTGTGGGTTCGGCATATAAATGCAATAGAAAATATTATGTTATAAATATTATATATAAAACATAAAACTAGGCAAAATTAAACAGAAGATTAATTAAAAAAAGTAAAATACATGGATATAAAAAATGAGATAAGAAAAAAATAAAATCAGTAAAACATTTTAAATCAAGTACGGAACAACTCAGAACAGTGAAATAAAATTAAATAATAATAAAAAACGATAAATATATAAAAAAGAGATGAAATAAAGTTAACTATCTCAATCAGGATTTTAAAAGGTACCAGTCAAAAAAAAAAATAGTAACATCAAATGCAAAATGAAGAACATACGAAAATAATAAAAATCATCATAAAAAGATCATAAATGCAACTATATACAAATAAGATTGCTACTACAAATATTAACATTACAGGTTAATGCTGTTTGTGAATACAATCCACACACAAATATATATATGATAAAGTAAAAGTTTTTTTTTTGTTTTCTAAGAAATATTTTTTATATAAAATTCAAGGAATTTAGTAAGAACAGTTTATTTGAGTTAATCAACAACAAAAGAAGGTAAAAAAAGTTAACGCCTACTGCAACACTTTAAAAAAAGTCACTTTATGTCCTGATTAAGAAAGTTCTTTTTTCCTTCTATCCTCAAGGCTAAGTACAAAAAATTGGAAGCTATTCCGGCGTTTATTTATTTTTTGTATCTTTTTTTCTCTGAGTGATCCCTAGTTCTTCCGCCTTATCGTTGTATCCGTGACACTGACTTTCTCTAATGCTTTAATATCTACATTTAATTTAAAATAAATGCATAAAGTTTGATAATAGTTCTTCAATAACAAAATATTTGCTAAAATTACTTAGAATTAAAAATTCACGCATCAAAAGTCTTTAACACAAATTTTTACTACGTAAGATATAAAATTTTTCTTTAATTACGGAAATGCTCTTAGCTCAAAGTGTATTAAACCAAAGTGTATTACTATACATATTTTAACAATTAGGAAAAATATTCATAATCTTCACGACAACTATCAATATAACAAATATAGTTATTTAAATTTTGAATAAGACACTGTGCTTGTAAGTAAATGTTTTAAAATAGGAATGAAAATATAGTGAACATATATTTTATTTACGTTTAAATAGTGTAGTTTTAGGATTGATATTGACTATATAATTTTAGCCCTGAGATTACAATGAAATTCCTAAAATGTTGGACAAAGTTTTTATATACATACGTGTTAAAGTCTTATAAGGATGATAATATTTATTTATGCACATTTCTTAATAATTTATTGACTAGTGACAATTAATACTGAAAAAAAAATTCCAAGGAATTATTTTATGGGATCTTAAGACTCACTAAATTAAACCCTGAAGGAGACTTGATAAGTTCCAAGTATTCACTGGAGCATATAAAAGTAATAGTCAATAGTTGTTAAAAGATCCGAAATTTTCTTCTGGTTCTTTTGTGTTATTTCCAATAATCCCGGGAAATAAAAAGCAAGTAAAGTACAGAATCCACTTCCATTGTTTAAAAGTTTACCCTTTCCACTTATAATAAGTTGAATCGAAATGAATGCAGGAAAGTTATGTAATATTTAATTTTCCTTATTATTGTACAAAACATTAACCATTGTATATGTTATATGAGCTTGAATATCTATGGCCTATTTCACAGTTGTACTAAGTACAGATCCACTAACTTCAGGAACATTACAATTACAAGGTTTTCTGTTTTAGGAAAATTACTAACTTTAATTATTTTTAAAAAGTATATTTATAGAAACTTTTAATACATTAAAATATATACACTTTAAATATAGTTAAGCTCACCAGTTCCTATCACTATCAGTGATGAAAAGCTTAATTATTCTGGTAGCAGTCGTACTTCTAAGTTTGTTATTTATTTGTAGTAATTTACGGACCCCAACATACTCAAACCTGAAGCATATCCAACATATAGGCTAAATTAAAAACAAAAATAAGGTGCATAAGCCAACTAAGAGTAGAAAACTCGGAGCACATAAACTACATCATGGGAGCAAAACCAGCACTTTCAAGGCAAATGAACTCTGTCCATTCTGCAAAAGTTATTTCAATAATGGTTTGTACCACACCCTCCTACATTGTCCAAGCTTTAAAGAAAATAGACAATCTATCTTAAAGCCACCCATACCGTATATTGCGGCCTACAAAACATCGAAAATATATTAAACATTGATAGTGAAGCTAAATTGAACAGACTCTATTTATATTGAAACAATATGTAATACGTTTTATTTTGAAAGTGGCTTATAAATAGTTGTATATAATGTAGTTGTATGTAAATAATTGTCGATGCCAATTAATATCTGAACTTATATTACCCCTTCGTTTATTCAAAATAATTCTCATTATTTTAAGTTTAATATAATGGAGTAATGAATATTATGTTAATAATATAAACAAATAGTTTTGTATAAAACCAGTTTGTTTTATTTTTTGTTAATTGTTTAGTTTTGGAGCACTTGTTTTATCTTTTGTTTCTTGTTTTTGTAATGGAACACTAGACTCAGGCTTTTTACAACAGTATTTTGTGTAATGAATTGTACAAGACTTTGTCTTTCACAAATAAAATATACTCTATTCCTTAGGAAAAAGAATCTATCTATTTATTAATAGCTTTTTGTAATATTTTATATAAGAACTATCTTCCTACAATCTATTTCTACCGTCAACTATTATTCTTCCAATATTGAAAAAGTGTGCATTCATTTTACATCTATTTATTTATTAAACTTTTTTTTTATAATATTTTAATAAAAAACATTTAGTATAAATTTTTTTTTACGATTCTGTACCATTATTGACGGCCAAACTATCTTTCTGCAAGCTTTTTTTCTTGCTTTAAAATATATCATAACCCGTTTCGAACGATCCTAAAGGGTTGTAACGATAATATTTTAATAAGGCTGTCCAAAAGTTTGGTAATTTAAATAATGTCTCTAAAATTAGATAGTTATTGATTTGTAGTAATTTATGTTGTAGTTTATGATCCCACCCTATTCAAACCTGAAGCATATCTAACATATAGGCTGGTTTAAAAAAAAATAAGGTGCATCAGCCAACTAAGAGTAGGAAACCCAGAGCACATCAAACTACATCATGGGAGCAAAACCAAGACTTTCAAGGCAAATGAACTCTGTCCATTCTGCAAAAGTTATTTCAATAATGGTTTGTACCATATCCTCCTACATTGTTCAACCTTTAAAGAAAATAAACAGTATATCCAGCCACCCATACCGTATATTGCGACCTACAAAACATCGAAAATATATTGAACATTGATAGTGAAGCTAAATCTAACAGACACTATATTTATATTGTAACAATACATATGTAATAAATTTGATTTTATAAGTGGCATATAAATAGTAGTATGAAATAATTGTCGATGCCAATTAATATCTGAACTTATATCACTACTTCGATTATTTAAAATAATTCTCATTATTTTAAGTTTAATATAATGGAGTGATGAATATTATGTTAATAGTTTTGTATTATCCAGTTTGTTTTATTGTATTGCTATGGATCATTTGTTTTATCTTTTGTTTATTGTTTTTCTAATAGATCACTAGACTCAGATTTTCTTTTATAATTGTATTTGTGTAATAAATTTGAACAATATTTGTCTTTCACAAATAAAATATATTCTATTCTAATTTATAGACCCCAAGAGTAAGGGGAGCCAAAGATGGCACTGGTCAGAGTAACTACTGAAAGGGCTGTTGTTTAAGGCAGTCATTCTCATGATTACATATTTTATTAACAATTCGCCTTAATAATTAACATTAATTAATTATGATTTATGATTTAATTATTATAAATGATTATTATGATAAATATCATTTACTCAATGAAATATAATTAATATTAGTTATTTACATCACTAGAGTAGATAAAAATATATTTACACAATTTTTATCATATTCTACATTTCTAAAAAATGAATTATCTAAAAATGTTTAATATCTCAGGAAATATTTGACAAACCAAATATATTTAATACTCAAACTAAATCTGGTTTAATTTACTTCAAGTAGTTTTTAAAGATTTTCTGCAAAGGTGTAGTAATTTACATGAGCTTCGCCAAAATGAAGTCACAAAATAGTGTTTTATTGTTGAAAAAAAAATGCTGTTTTTGGAAAAAATATACATCGAGTTAATGTAACGTAAAAACCTCTAGAATAACCCTAATTCCCCATAGCATTATAGGAACTCATATATATTTTTTTTTTCGCACTGTAGATAATCCCCGAGATATTGAGCATGGAATGAACAATTAACGATCATTTAGGGTTTTTCTTGAATAAAATAAACTTCTGGGGTTGTCTTCAATGGTCGTAAATTTAGATTTTTAATGTTCATTCAAGCCAGAACAACAAATTAAAAAATTAGATCTACCCTACCTTATGTATTTTGCAAGTTCTTGGTTTCCTGGATTATTAATGATTATATTAAACATATAACATGATGCTTATGCAAAGCCATTTTCGGAACTTGGTAAAAATAAAATTAGGGGTCCAGAAGAATTTCATTAGAGCCAATGTTTGTCAATGGCGGGGACCGGACGCCCTAACTTGTCCCCAAGTCGGAAGTCCCGCCACCGGCCCCTTAATACTGTCCCGGGGCCCATGAAATTTTCATGGACTGTCTCCCTTCTTCAGGCCCAAACTCTTTTAATTACGTCCTCTTTATTTTTAAACATTTGAGCCGATGGTGCGATTGTAAACTGAATTGTTGAGTTTGACTTTTAACTACCAAGAACAACATTAAACTCTTCAATAAGCATTAGATATTGGGTGCCTTAAGTTTGAAACAAAAGTCATTCGCACATTTTAAGTAGCACACCCACAATTCAGGAACCACTTGAATGTAAAATAAAATAAGAAGAGAAATATGAAGTAGGAGTAATAGAAAGATAAAAATTATAAATTACAAAGTAATAGCCTAAAGTTTATGAAACAATATTGTATTACTAACTAGTCGACTTACAATGTGTCATTAATTTCGTCAATACAGAGATCCTTATGGCAATATGTATTATTGCTACATATTAACTAATTAACACTTTGTTGGAAAAAAGAGAATAACTAAGTTGTGCTGCAAACCGCATTGGGTTGCTAAACAGCATACATATAACTAGTGAAATAAATATTTTATTTAACCTAGAATATAGATTTTTAGTATAATTAATCTAAAATATAATTAATGTATTGTTTGTTTTTGTTCTTTTTCCTTTATGTAGTTTTCTAATCCAACTAATTTTTTTTTTCATTATTTTCCTCTTTATTACTAAATCTATTAATA
>NW_027112578.1:298532-307284 GCF_000696795.3 Halyomorpha halys
TTCTTTGAACAAATATAAGATTTTTAAAAATTAAATAAATATGTATAGTTTCGTATATAAGTAATTATTATTGGCGCGACAGACCGTGGAGGTCCAAGGTCTCCCGGGATGTACTTAGGAAATAAATCGTGCGTTTAATGACGTGGTTTTCATAGGATGGATCCATCACTCCCACGCCTATTTTTGTGAGTGTCACCAACCATTTGAATGTCACCATTTGTATACCCATTGGTATACGGGCCACACAAATGCTCGGGAGGAGGCTGTGAGTTCGTATTGTATAATATATGCATGAAAAATTCCCAGATAGAGCCGGGGACTCGAACTCGCAACCTTTGGGTTGGCATACAGGCTCGTTACTATGCTGCTACCGTCACCCCCATGTAAGTAATATCTAATTGAATAAAACAATATAAATATTATGAGATCACAGAATGAGGTGACCTCATTTCATAAAGAACTTTGAAACATAAAAATGATCCAAACCTTCATAAAAGTAATTAAAATATATATAATGTTTCAAAAATAAAACGTATGTGAACTTAAAACATATGTTATATAAATACTCAATAATTTAAGAAACATTTGGGAATAAATTTTTAAACATAAGAGATAAATATTAAATTTAAAATACTGGTATTATAGAAAATCAATTGCACATTAATTAAAAGTCAACTTACAAATTTTATTTTTTATTGTTTAAAAGTGTACAATAGATCAATAAACATATCGTAACCAACAGTGTTTGCTTTCCTTTGAATTCTATTAATAAGAGAATACTGGGTAAAATTATTTTGAGAAAATGTAACGTCAGAGGCCTTTGTATGTCTCACAATATAAGCAGGGATATTAAAATTAATTCATTCCCAATGTTCCGGGCAGTTAATTTCAAAATTTAACTACTTCTTTAGGTTTACAGAGCCGATGTGTGCTCAGCGATTATCAAAAGATCAATTCTTTCAATAAAACCAGATAATCTTCGAAAATGCGATTTAATTTAATAATACTTTTCTGAATAACTTTTGTCAGTATTGTTGTTCATGGGACCGAATCTTATCCACCTCTATGTCTATTTTTCCAACTTATAACTTTTATTATATACTGAAGTACTTTATTAAATCCTAATTGTAATATCCAAGTTATAATATTTCATTTATTTCTTGTTGATATAAAGTAGGAAATATTTTCGGCTAGCTTATGGTGTCCAACGGTAGAGATAAGAAGCTAAGAAGAGGGGAGTAATGTATACTTGTGCTCGGACCACCCTAATCCTCTAAGGTACACGCCGCCACCACAAATAACCCTTATCTACATCTAACTGCAGGTAGTTTGGTCTGCACATGTCTCAACAACCATCTTATCCCCAGATCAAGGAAAGTAAAGAAAAAACTCTTCCTTATACTCTTCTGACCGATTATTAGATCATTATTTATTTTGAGCGCGCTGATGGTGAGGAATTTAAAGAAAGATTTAAGAACCCATACCGCATTTTTTTTTTTAACCTTTAAATTATCAGTCTAAAAAACTATTACCTATTGCAGACAGAGATAATTATTATTGATATTTTCATTTATCCGTTAATTAAATATATCTACCCTCTCACTGAATGTAATTATGATTAATGAGCTTATGCATCATCTTAATAATATTCATATAATGCTGATATTAATAATGCCCATGATTGGATAATAATTTGAAATTGATCAATGTGATTGCATTGATGAATGGGCAAAAAATTAAAATAAATGTGCAGTATAGTCGTATCTGATTATTATAAATTGATTGATAATTTTATAAATTGATGATGAATTAATATATTTATATAACAATTGGAGTTTGCAGAGGAATGGTGAGTAAAATATGACGGTTTCATTTATCATAATCATTTTTAATATTTCTGTATGATTGCACAATAAATTGGTGAAATTTCTGAAATAATAGTAAACATAGCACCCTATGTTTTAAAATTCAAAATCTGCTAAATGGTACAATTTTTTTGTCTCATCTCTAAATTTTTTTTTTACTTTTCTTTGAAAAGATTGACAGTATATTATAATATCAGTGAAACATTAAAACTTTGCTGGTACTGTGTTAACGGAGTATTTTTTTTTCCCATTTTTATGGTATTTTACTTCATAATCAGATCAAAATAATATAAATTATAAATCAGAAAGCTTACAATGTTGTAATATTAAAAATAAGTAACACATTTCAAGAAAGTTATCTGCTCAGAAAAAAATCATCTTTATATGCTAGAGAAACTCTATTTTCAAAGAGGTGCTACCCAGATATATATTGAGTTTAAATGTACTCAGGTTACTATAAGTCTTCTTTAGACGATTAGTTGGAATATACAATAGAGAGAGAGAAAGAAATTTATTCAATCATGCTGCCCAAATACATCGGGTTGCTACATTACACAGCATACTGATCAATCCGTGATGGGACATATACAAATTTATAAATTACATTTTTTTGATATGATAAATATAATAGAAAGATTGATATATAAATGTATTTAAAGTACATTCTCTTTGTTGAAGTCCAAATCCATCTTATGGAGAAAACAACTTTTCAAATTTTTAATTAACTTACCTTGAATTCTTTTTCCTTTTTTCCGTTTCCTTACTTGATAGTATAGTTATGTTTGACCATAACTAACAAACGCTCCTTCCGCCGTTAAATATATGTTACTTTAGTTCTTATTTATCATACCGTACACCTATAAGTGTTGAAATAAACAATGACCACTTGTAAAAGGGGGCATACCCTACTCTCCTTCAAAAGAAAAATAAAGCGAAAATAAGGGGAGTTGATCATGCCCTCAGAGCTCAATTTACGTTGAGGTTAATTGGAGCTTCCGCCATTTTAATCTAAACTGAAGCAGAAGGCAATCGGTGACTGGTTCCTATTCGTCTGCCATGCCTCTCAAGTTCATCATGCGGCCTAATTTTTCGGGTTCCCGTTTTCTGGAAGCTTACCCTCCCCATTGTACTCCTTTATCCAAGATTGTAGAGTTTTAAAAAAAGAAGGGTCATTCTAGTAGATTTTCTTAAATAAAATATTTATAATTTGATTTTTTGTATTTTCGCCACTGTGATTCTAAACAGTCGATATACACTATCATATTTAGGCATGTGGTATTGTTGAAATTTCTGCCGAACCTCTAAATGAAAAAAAAAATATGGTACTTTCTTATTAAATTTTGCAAATATATAAAACATCTGTTTAAGAAATGGATTTAAATTGTAGTTTCCTTCTTTCGTTATATGATTGACCATTCTGAATTTCTTTACATGTTGTAGCTTATTTACTATATATAGGTTAGAATTAGGCTGTAATTATAATTCAATAATATTCTTACAAATAATGGTTCTGTAGCAAAACATGAACAGTGTTATGAAAAAGAAGAGGAAGGATCTGATCCTTACTTTTGCTGTAAGGATGAGAAAAAAAATAAAAATCCTGACCGCCAGTAAGAGCTCCATTAGCCGTCATGAAATTTTGATTGAGTCTCTTTTTGAAACTGGCCCACCGACTACGAGGGCCTTAACTCCCCCTCCTTACTGCTCCTAGTTACGTACACCTTCGCTCTATCTCCACATATAATAAATCTTTGGTTTCAAAACTTCACAAATATTCACTCTTATAAAAACTTCCGCTATCTCATTAGAGTTTCTAGTAATTTTTAATTCAAAAAGAAAGGAATTCCTTCCTAAAGTTTTTTCGACATGTTCCTGCGTTTATCCGATAACAGATTAATGTAATATTAATTTGAAATATAAGTGAATTATTCATATCAACATTTTTTTTTCAATTTTTCTTTCTTTTTGGTAAATTTTGAATATTTTTTAAACTATACCGTTTTATATAAAATCTGCGTTAGTAACATATTGTAAGTAGAGAACAAAAAAAAAAAAAAACCGCGACATGAAACAATATTTCAAAATTGTATGAAAACTGTAAAATGAATGCATAATGTTTTTTTCCAGTAAGGTTAATGTAATTAGAACATTAACAGTTTACCAGATTGTAGGAATTGTAGGAAGATATTGGCGATAAGATGATAATATAATAATGATATTGGCGATCAATGAAGATACACATTACAAAAAAAAAACTTCTCAACTGACATCAATAGAGTATTGAACTCAAACATTAACCCCATATATCAATAACTCTGCAGTTTTAACCTACTCAAGCCTGAAACATATCTAACATAAAGGCTAAATTTAAAAAAAATAAGGCGCATCAGCCAACAAAGAGTAGGAAACCTGGAGCACATAGAACTACACCATGAAAACAAAACCCTCACTTTCAAGTCAAAAAACTCTGTCCATTCTGCAAAAGTGATTTCAATAATGGTTTGTACCACATCCTTTACATTGTCCAACCTTTAAAGAAAGTAAAGAGTATATCTTAAAGCCACCCATACCGTATATTGCGACTTACAAAACATCGAAAATATATTGTACTTTGATAGTGAAGCTAAATTGAACAGATTCTATTTATATTGTAACAATATGTTTAAGTTTGATTTTGAAAGTGGCTTATAAATAGTTGTCGATGCCAATTAATATCTGTTCTTATATTATGCTTTCGTTTATTTAAAATAATTCTCATTATTTTAAGTATAATATAATGGAGTAATAAATATTATGTTAATAGTTTTGTTTTGTCATCTGTATTTTTTTTTTGTTAATTGTTTTGGTAATGGAACACTAGACTCAGGCTTTGTTTTATAACTGTATCTTGTGTAATGAATTGTACAAGACTTTATCTTTCACAAATAAAATATATTCTATTCATTAGAAAAAAAAAAACTATCTATTTTTTAATAGTTTTTTATAACATTTAATATAAATAGTTTTTTTATTACTTTATTTTGACACCAACTCGAACTATCTTCCTACAATCTATTGCATACCGTCAACTATTATTCTCCCAATATTGAAAAATTATGAGTTAATTTTACATCAATTTATTTACTTATAATTTGTCGATATAAAATAATTAATATATATTTTACTATTCTGTAACTTTATTAACCCCCACCCGCACTATCTTCCTACAATCTATTACTACATATACATAAATCTACCTCTTACATTAACCATGTAAGGCCCACTTACATCTGGTATTAAATTTTAAAAAATGGTTTATAAGCAAATACAACTTAATTTAAACTGAATACACGCATATATATACATTTTTTTTAACAATTGATTATAGGGGTATATTCTCATACAAAAGATACTCCTAACTATATACAACGTTATAAAATAAAATAAAAAATCAAAGTAAAACAAATAGATAAAAATAATAATTCTTTATATAAGATAACAGTAAAGTTAATACAAAAATAATGACATTTATGGATTTTAAAAAATAAATAATTGATTTCTAATTGGTAAAAAAAATTAAAATAAAATGTTTGAGTGACAATAACGGAACTGATAAAAATTATTTACAGAACTTATGACAGGATGTTCTGCAGCAGCCTGGGCTTCAGTGGGGGTTGTGGTTGGTTTTCCCAAGTTGTAGGTCACTGTGCCTTAAACTGTTGGTAATTGGGAGTAGAACTTCATAAACCTTTTTTTGATGTAATCCTCTATTGTCTCCGTTTGTAATACCCGATGCAATGGGCTGTTATAGACCCTCGATGTTTATTCTAGATACAATCTAGTCGTACGTACATTATTGAGTTACTAAAAGTGCCAAGTATTACCAAAAAATGTGCTTCAATTTCACAGATTATAACAACTTTTTTTAAATTTATTTATTTATTTATTTTTTAAAAAAACAACATTATTTCTGATTTTCAAGATGATGTGGGATTTGATGAGGCAGAACATTTTAACAGATGTAGGTAAATGTTTATTATTTACAAGCATTCTTTGATTTTTACAAACTATTACTTTTTACTATTTTGTTAAAACTGAATTTCCCTTAATTTTGACATGTTTTTTTCTTTTCTTTTCCATTTTGTAATTCATCCGTAACCTAATAAGGTTTTCAAATTTATTCTCTTTAAAAACTAAAGATCTTCGACTAAGTAGTTTTTTGGTGACAATTTGTGTTTACCAAACATATAAATTTTTAATCGTTTCCTTGAAGAAGTTGAATTAGTTTCTGTAAGGTAAGGAATGGTGTACGAAATGGTAACGTTTTTTATTTCTTAATAGTTACTCAATATAGTTAGTTATCGTGTTTCCTCATAGATGCCTCTGAAGTAGTACTATTTTACACGTAACTGCATGATTTTCCACTTTTTATCAAAATTATCCCAATTTACAGGAGCCAGCTCCTAACTAAATAATCAGATGTAGCAAGTAGCTCCCGAAACAAGGAGAGATAGCCGGGAGCCGTAGTAAGCTAATTGCCTTCACGATTACTTCAAGGGATATTTTCCGCCACTTGAGCCAATCCAGTCAAGTGGAGAAAATTAATCTTTTCCGGTACATTTTTTTTTCTTTTTTAAATACTTTCTCATGATAAGGAGATATTATTACCATCTGATAGAATTTCCTAAATAAAAAAAAGGTTTTAAAATTTAGATAGTGACAGCATTAGCATCGGAAACTTTTTATTGCTAGCTGAAAACGAACCCTTTTGCTGGTTTTTTTCGTATATGTAAGTTCTAAACAACATTTCATTTTCAGTTTTATTTTTTTTACTTTTTGTACCTATATATGAATTATATAGTAAAATGAGGTATTACAATCACATCATAAGGTCCTTTTATTTGATGTATATTAAATATTAAAAAACAACTACATATACATTGTATAATTAAGAATTAATAACAATTACAATTAAAAATTTACTTAATAAAAACATTACTTACGATTGTCTTTTTCAGTGTGTTTTACATTACAATGTGATACAACTATCTCAAAGTTTGTGCCAGAACTGAATAGGGTGAAATGAAGGATTGTAAATTTTTTCAAATAGGTTTAAGAATGGAACCGTTTTTTCTAGCGGGTAGTCAGCTTGTTCTGTTTCTGTTTTGTATTTTGTCTATTTATATTTTTTATTGTTAATTATGTTTATTAATTTGGAGTTACATGAATTTAAACTTTGTACATCTGATTTTTTTTTGGTAGCTCGATTCTTATATATTTTTATATAGTAATCTTTTTTTTTTTAAGTTTTGCTTAAAGTTTTTTTCCCAATGCATGATATTTGGTGTATCAAATTTTTATTTATGAATTATTTGTCTAAAATGTGTACTTTGCAGTTTGGTCAGGTTTGTTAGAGTTATTTGTTAAAGATACACAACTATATTTGCGTTGATATACCCTTCTTATGAGATACTGTTTCAATGTTCCAAAATAGTGGGTGACAGAAACATAACCTTAGCACAGCTTAAACATGCTGACAATAAGACACACTGCAGACTCCTTACAAGTTCACCGACATCCCCAAAATTATATTTATTTAAAAAAAAAAAAACATAAAAAAGGAAAGTTAGATCAATAGTTTTATCCCGGAAAATACTAGTTACCAAAATATCTATAAGATACATTAAAGCATATTTTCACCGACAAATATAATGTTAAGAATATTTTGAATTTCAAAAAAAATCTCCAGTATTAAAATTCTACATGGCTACAAACCCGTTTTATTGGATGCATCGTAGTTGATTACTTAAATACACATCCAAACAATAAAAACTATCATTGAAACACAAACAAATATTCCCAAAACAAAAAAATCTTATAAGCAAAAATCGTCGCAAGACATTCTATTTTGTTTACTAAAACTGATTTTGAGACGAAGCAACAACTATTTTTAGGCTGATTATAGACGAAATAAAAAGATGAAATTCATATATATAAAAAAAAATGATAATACAGCATACATAAATAAAATAGCATAGGTTTAATACATTTTTACATTATTTTAGTTAAATAATAAATTATTATTGTAGTTGAGAAAGAAAGTTTGAAATGCAGACAAAGACTCGTTTATCTTTGCTGTTGGTAAATGATTATTCAGTGTCCATTCCTGCGTCACCAATTCAAGTTTATTGCGAATAGATTGCGGATCCCTGACTGTGATGACCTTTAACCCTGTAACTATCTTCTTCCGGAATTTCGAGTGAAATCAGCCAGTGACATAGATCTTATATTCTAGTATGAATTTCTTTTTTTTTTCCAAATTAAAAAAAATGTACTGGATATAAAGAAAAGTCGTAATGGGAGAAAAAATGAGTCTCATTATAAAAAAAAACATTAATAATACAAATAAAAAATCTTTCATTATTGCAACAATCATTGAATAAAATAAATCATTGAACAATAAAATTATATAATAGTACAAAAAAATATCTAATATCTAAGACTTTAATAAATAATAGAATGTGGTATAATAATACTACTGAATAACTTAATGCTACTAATAATGGCTATTATACAATTAATTACATACAATTAACAAACTATGAAATCGTAAAGTAAATACCTGTAAATTTAATACTGACTATGTATAGATTGTATTCTCCGAGACAAATGAACATAATATGCAAATAATTATACTTCACATCTTAAATTAACATTAGAATTCCGACGGGAAAAAAAAATTAATTTGTATTTAAATTTTTTTTTTTTTTTTTTAAATTGATAGATTTATTTATTGATAGATATTACAATATGCCACACAGTTGTGGGCAATAGGTAATATTGATAAATGATCTCATACATACTAAAATAAAAAAAAAATAAAATAAAATAAATATGTAAAAAAAAAA
>NW_027112578.1:312084-366162 GCF_000696795.3 Halyomorpha halys
ATATTAAAATTTTTGATATTTTTGATGAATATTGGCGGTGGCTTGGGTTCTCTGGGGGTCTGGTTCGCTTCCATGTTGTCTGTTGGTAAATTTATTAAAACAATCGTATGGATTTGGCGTGAAAAATGGCGATTCCTCGGTTGCGCTTGGATTAGAAGGGCCAGGTTGGGAGTTCATTTCATCAATTGAACTACCTGGTTGTATTTAAAATAAATTTTAAATTAAGACTGTATGACTTTGTGGAAAAATTTAATTTAATTTTATTATGAAAATGCAAATTTACATTAAATGTTTTGAGAATAAATATGTATGAACTTATTGAGTATACATTAGTGAGTATTTTTATTTAAAACTCTATATACACATAACTTGCAATAAAAACTATACAATGATAAAATTTTAATTTTAAAATTATAATTTTACCGAAGAAATGTCCCTAATATTAATAATGATACTTATCTACTTTAATTCCTTTATTTATAAAGTGTAAGATATTATAATTTTGTTACACGTTGATGATAGATTATAATATAGATTGTTATTAAAATGTAATTTTATAATTTAGCATCAGCTATAAAAAGTTCACACCTATCGGTTCGTCATGATGGTCATTCCGCTTCCTTTTTGGGAAATTTATGTGCTGTTCTCGAAGAACTCCCGCTTCTTTTCCTGTAAGTATTTTTATCTCGATGATATTCTACGTCATTCTCATTATTATCTTGGTCACTTGCACAACTTGCGTGTTCCTAAACTTCAAAGAGGCATTACTTATTTAAGTACCTATTCTTAAATAATTTATCTTTCCGTGCTGTGAGGTTTATTGATTCCAAAAAATTAAAATATCTATAAATGAATTTGTAATAGAGGATAAATTGGTTGGAGATAGTAAAATAAAATATAATAACACTACACTTAGTAGTATAGTATTATTTATTACATTAAAAATACTACTAATTTTAATTTTTCTGACTTTTTTTATTAGTAGTAGGCCTTTAACAGGACTAAGCAAAACAAGGTAAAACCTTAATAGAAAGAAGACTAAATATATATATGGTAGGAAATACATAGGGTTATATAAAAACAGTTAAATGTATTTATAAAAAAAAAAATCATTTACAATCAAGGATGAAAAACAAAAATGAAGTAAAATGAGTGAATGATATGAAAAATATTTTTAGAATGGAAATTTAATATATATATATGAGGAAAAAGAAGTGATATAAGCCAAAAATATTAAATAAAATAGGGAATAATCAGGGCCTGATTAAAAACGAAGGATAAATAGCAAATCTGCTTAACTTATAAAATTATGTACCAGCCAAAACTCCCATTGCCAAACACAGGCAAAAAATATTTAAAAAACACATCTTTAAAAATCTTTCGCCAAAATATTGTACCTTTAAATTCTAATCTATAGATTTTGAGTGAGAATCGGTTTGTTGAAGAGATCAAGGGTTATAAAATATTAAATAGGTTTATTGTTTTTCTGCATAATGGTTTTTTTTTTATGTATAAATTATATTTTTGAATAGGAATATGATAGATAATATCGTCTAAATAATATCATCTTAATGAATAAGGAATGTAATTTATTTTATTAAATTGATTTGGTTTAAGTGGAGTTATTTATAAATCAAGAAAACTTTATAAAAGTTGTGTTTTATTTTTTGACTTATGGCTAAAGGATGGTAATATGGTAAATAAGTTAGATGTGATGATAAACTTAATTTATATCAAATATAGGAGATTCTATGTTTAAGGAAATAAAAAAAAAAAAAAAAGGAGAAACTAAAAGGAAGGTGTTATGAAGAAGAAACTAAATAATGAGATCAACATATTGACTATTTCTATGTTCGAGAAAACGGTGACTTGCCAATCGCTCATGAAGAATCTTTTATTGACATTTACAACTGTACATACAATACATAAACTGTACATGAAAAACTACCCATTGGTAGTAATCTAAAAACATTTTTACAATATTAGGTCTCAAGTCCATCTTCTTTACAGGCGCTTCGGAGTAATCAAAATACAATTTGTTCTTTGGGGCCAACGAATTTTTTTTTAAATTCTATTAACAGGGCCTGTTGCTGCTCCATCTGAACACCTGGCATGTTTTCTGCAAATAAAAATATATAAATTATTTCAAGAATTTAGCTACCAGCTAACTCATAACTTAACCAGCTAGATCATATTTTTAAAAAATGTTAAGTCGTTGGATGAACAAAACAGAATAAATATCCAGGTAGTTAAAATTAATTCAATAAATAAAATCTAAAAAGTGTCATTTCTAATTACTAAAATGTCATCACTAATTACCAATCATAAAAATTAATTGAGTAATTGTTAATATTCTCAAATAAATAAAATAAAATAAGTAGTTTAGTTTTTTTCTTATTCTTCATTTATCAGAAATGTTGATGGATCATTTAAGTTGTGAATAAATTATACAAAAGATGAAATGGAAAAGATATTTTTACAGTCATGTTATTATAGTTTATTTACTAGAAATGCTCTAAGTCTAGTACTTGCTAATTAAGTCAATTCGAAGTTGAGTGTGTCCCTAAGTTAGCTAATCAAAATCCAGTTAACTATAGCGATTCCAACTGAAAGCGTGTAAAGTTAGATTCGTAATGCTCGCACTTTCCAAGTGTACTTCAGCCACCTCCTTCAATTACCTCCCTTACTCTTTTACTCTCTCTTTCCTTCTCGATTACGCTAAAAACAAAACGGTGCGCTCAGATAAAGGGACGCTACTAGCGAGAGAAGATGAAGAGGAATCCGTGGTTCATAACTGATATGTTATGGTCCAACTTACGTCTTGCGAATTGTCATCTTGGAATAGCCCCCGTAGAAAGTATTTCCGGACACGTCACGGTTTCATTCTTACTTTCTCCGATCGCTTTGTTTGTGTGTGTTTGTCTGTATGCCGGTGGATTGTTTGTGATTTCGGCTTTATGAGGATTGTTATCTGCTTTCAGTTGTAGAAATGAATTACGTGTACGAAGTGTGCCATTCGTGCGAAAATTCTCATTTTATTTAAACTGTTTTCTCCATATTCATTTAAGGCTTTTTAAAAAAAATCTTCGTAGATAAAAAATAAATAAAAATATGCTTTGGAAAATAAAAAAAAATCTATGTGTCTTTTTAAAAAGTTTGTTTCCTCTTTCATTTACATAACTTCATACAGCTTTAACCTTCGTAATACCGCAGTGGTCCCTAATGACCACATACGCTCTTTTTCTAAGCAGAAGACTCAGGACCAAGTGTAAACATATAATAAGATTGGAATAATGAATTACGTTTTTTTCTTTCTAAATATTTTTAAAATCCACTCCTAATATCCATTTTGCCATTTATTCTCGCTAACAAGCTGGAATATTGATACCAGGATCAATAAAATATATATGAAATGCAAAAATTCCATTGACAGCAGAATACATCCGACAGTATATGTGTTCCTTTCGGACCGTGGTATTACGAAGGTTGACGTTCATTCCAAATGTAAACCAAAAGCCTGGACATTATGCATATAATCGTATTTTCAGAATTTTAGCATTTATGAATTATTCAGGAATAGTAGCTTTAACAATACGCCCACTAGCATGCCAACAGTTCATAGTAAAATTATGTAAATTTCCGTTCGGATTCAATTGTTTTACATCATAGTTTTTACGAAATAAGTAACAAAAAAGCGGCATAATAAATTAATTTTCCGAAATCCTTTTTATTAAATTAAAGTCAACTGATATTATTTAAGAACCACTTTTATTAAGTGTATAGGACTTCAACTTGCTCAACGTCTTTGTTTCTTATCCTTCTGTTGTTCTGAAACAATATGTTTAGAAAAATCGCCACCTGCTAATCCTTTCAGATCCCCTGGTTCGAGTTCATGAAACATTTTTTGAATATGTGGTTCTCTCTAAAAAATTTTAAAACTCTTTCTTTGGAATAATATTTTTTTTTTCTGTGGATGATACAACAGGGGTAGTTCAAGCAACGTGTACATTTTGTTAATTTCGAGAAACTCGCAAGGAATTTTACCATGAAGTTTTCTGAGATGTTTATTTCCTCAATTTCACTGTTGTTTCAATATATGTATTTTCATTTTTTTTTTTTATTTTAAGTGAAAAGAAATAGATCAAGTTCAGAAACTCACAAAACTTAAAAAAAAAAAAATGATATCCCTACTTCAGCAAATAAATAAATACCCCTAATATCGCTAATATTTTCCACTATTTTAAAATCAAATAAAGACAACCAGATAATTAAATTTAGCACCTTCTTAAGTGATTCCGTCTCTATCCAATATTTACGGATTCACTTTTCAAAAATGAATTAATTTGTCAAAAATTATTTCTTTTTATGATTCAGTATTGCTAGAGAATAACATTATTTGATATGAAGTAATAATGGGTCACCAATTATGATGAATTAACTGTGGTACAAATAAAAATAAACGCATTCACTGACACGCGTATCAATAATACAACTAAAGAGAAAAACTTACAGATTCTTCTTCTTGAACTTTCATTGGATAGTAATATTTAAAGTTATCAAAGATTTTGGAAAGCAACACTATACAATCCCCCCCCCAAAAAAAAACTAAAAAGATTTTTCTCATGACTTTATGTGGAGTTAGTTACATCTTATCAAAGCCATGGGATATATATGTTGAATAAAGGTCTGAGCAAGGCAATACTTGTACTTGTATAGTCAAATTTTTTAAGCAAAATTATATATTTTCATAAACAGCTTATCTAACTTAGTGACAATAATCCATGAATGTAAGTTGTATATTTTTCTGTATTTATTTACTTCGATGCAATCCCTCGATATCAACCACAACATAATTTAAAAAAAAAATTTTTTTTTCTTTGTCTAATACAAATATTACCTGAGGCTAAAAAAAAAAAATCATCTTACCAATTCTTTTTATCCATCCAGTCATCCTCTATTTCCACTACCTTTTTCAATGACGTTCCAATTTCCTCCAATTCCTCCGATAGTCCAATGGCCTATTTCTCAAAAGTCTTTTGCCTGCCCCTTTTTTTTCAATCCTCATGAGTTGGCTAAATCATTGAACCATTTTTTCCTCTAATAGTATGAATGATGTTCTTTTGATCGCCGACAATCTACGGAAATATTTAGGACGTGCTGGAGTCTTGAAGTTCTCGAAGCTTTGTTTCTGAAAGTCCATCCATAAAGCTTGATTTCTTTATGTTCTTGAAGTTTTTATTTTTAATGTTTCGACAAAGAATAATATTGTCCTTAATACAAATCGTTTGTTTTATGACCAAGATATATATTTATTTTATACGAATAAATATCAGCTCCTGATTTTTTTAATAATATTATTTATTGAATATTTTCAATAAGAATTCCGTTAAAAATTATAATTAGTTGGTAATTAAATTTACTATGGAGAAATCGATTTTATTTCTCGATAGTCAGAGGGTTATCCGATGATTAATGTCACAATTTCAAATACCTCATCATGTCATATAATTATAATTATATAGGAAACTACATAATTTCAAACAAACAAAAAAAAAAGTTTCTTTTTCGTGAATGGCTTTTTTGAGCTGAAAATAATATTTGAATTAAAAAAGGATGAAATATTAAATTACTTTTATAATTATGAATGAGCCAAAAAACTAAACTGTTTTAGACTTATTTTTTAAGCTAGGAACAGGATTAAGTGTTATTTACTATGAATAAAACAGTTATATTAATCAAAATTAATAAAAATATTTTCAATTTTTTGTTTTCTATTGTTATGGTACTTAATAGGAGATAATATATAACTATAGTAAAGCGAAAAATTAAGCTTTCAAGGGGAGTGCACGTTGCGTCTAAGCCAATTTTCATTAAAAAGTTTTTGGTTATTCTAAAAAAAAAAAAGAACCGACCCGAAAGTCAGAAAATCTTGAACTCCTTCAAGCCGAATTCGGAGGATAAGCAACGATTCTTAAACGACGCCATTTAATTTTAACCGGGGTGTTTCTATGTGTTTTCGAGCCAAAGTTATTAACTAAAAATCAATTTTTTTAAATTTTGTAATAACGTTTACTCAAACTTTGTATTATTATAGTATATCTGATGATATGAATGGAAAGAAAAAGTTTCTCTCTTTCTAACGGCTCTTAGAACATCGATATATAATCATATAAAGACGAAAAACAGAGCTTCTGAACGAACCTTAATTTCATGACTTGACTTGGCTCTCATATCGTTCCATAGCGTTGAAAATTTCGTTGCGTGTTTTATTGCGGTAAGTAGGTTGATGATGATGACAGGTTGCCTAGTGTTTGTCCTGGACTCAGAGCGTGAAAATGTCTAATTAACATCGAGTGAGATTGCAACCGTGTGAATGTTCCCAACTCCTAAGGGTAAAACATATGTAACACAATTAATTTTTACATTTTCATTTTATTATATATATGTAATAAAATAATTTATATATATATATATATATTAGTTGGTTTATTAGTGTATGTTATGTTAAATAAAAATGCTTACACAATCTTTATTTAGTAGTTATAGAAAAAGCAATTACCTGTATACCTTAAAATATTTTGCGTACGAGCATTGCACTCTGTACTCAAGTAAAATAAATTGATAGCACTCATCTACTCAGTACTCATGTACTATTTGGCGAACTCTGCTACACCACAGTTCTATTTCTACAGTGCTGCTTCAGCACCTTTTACGAAACATTAGGTTCGGAGACATGACACTGCTGAAGCAGTGTAAGCCCATAAATGCCTAGAGCCCGACGAATACGACTTAAGTCATGCAGATTATCACCGCTGGATATTTTTTCTTTTATAGAATCGTCGTTGAATTGAAGATAAATTAATAAGACATCGTTAACATTCACCGATTTTATAGCAGGGTGGAAATAAATGGATTTATAGTATTTTTTTTCTGTCACAAATACAGCGAGTCTGAGACACCAGCTCATGCGCTGGGAAAATGCCCCAACAACTCCCTCCTTATAACACGCTGGCACCACAGGGTCAAAGAAGAATTGATGAAGTTCTTGGGGAAAAAAATACTTCACCTACTTCGATGAGGTTTACTGTGTGGACACCAACGGATCCGTAAGATACGCTGAAATTGTGGCATTCTCTAAAATCGGAGGCACGGCTCTGGTCTTGGATCCGACGGTGAGATTTAAAAATAATCACCTCGATGAAGTGGTTGGAGTGGAAAGGGAAAAGAAGGGAATATATGGAAAATGTGTCCCTTTCCTTAAAGTAAAATTCCACGAGACCTTCGGAGAGAGAGTGTTCACCGTGAGATGCCTCTCGTTTGGATCTCGGGGAACAATACTAGATAAAACGAGGAGCTTAATAGAACAACTAGGTCTTAGCATCGGGGATATAGTGATCTTGGCGGAAAATATTTTTTTCACCTACATGGAATGTGGCTCTGATATTTTTTTTTAATTTTTTTGACCTGTCTATTTGTGTTTTAACTTATGTTTTCCCTTTACTTATTTATTAAATTATTTCTTTTAATTTATTTGTTTGTTTTGTTTTTTCCTAAATCTATATATTAATTTTTTTTAATTTATTTGTTTCTTTGTATAAACTGATCTACTGCGGTGACTATTATGTCTTTGGTTTGACTTGCTGTCTGATGATAAATTTGTTTAACGGATCGAACGTGGATAGCGGATCACTGGAAAGGGGAGGTCTGAGAGAGTGAAAGAGGTGGAATAAAATTGTCAAGTTAATGAAATAAAATTGTTAAATTAAAAAAAAAAAAATTGTATTTAGTGTGCAGACGAGTATTGATTGTAAAAGAAGAAGGAAGGATAAACAAAAATATTGTTATATCATGTGAATATATGTATCGTACACATATCCGATCCTGGATTGATTGGTATGCTGTGTATTGTAGCAACCTTATGTAATTGGGCTGCATGGATAAATAAAATATTTTTCTGTCCTAGCCTTTTCTCTAATTTTAAGACATAGGATTATTCTCTGTTTCAAATCTTTGAAAATAATATAAAATCCCGCCACACTTTAATCCATTTTTCTTTTGTTTTTTTCAAATATTGTTATTCACTGCTTTTTTCAAAGACGCGTGTTATATTTTACATGTTTGTTTTAGATTCTCAGGAAGTATGAAAATCTAAAAGGCATTGAGTTGAGATAGGACGCTAAGGGGACAGAGGTTAACGATATTCAGTGGCAACTGCTATTAGTTAGTGCCTCAGACAAGATAGTAGCCAGATGCCTCTCAAGATATTGAGACTAGACAAATCCATTCCCATGGTGACCTTTTTACTATGACCGTCAAATTTTTTTCTTCTAATCTCATGTTATGACCTTACAATTATTTTCATTATTAGTGACGAGAAAAGATACAGGAGATCTATTTGTTTCATGTTGGAAAACGATTGGCCAAGTAGAGATGAAACAGGATATTCAAGGTTACAAAAATTTAATTAAAAAAGAGGCCAAGATAAACGAATCTAATACTTCTATCTAATAAATCTTCGCCTTAAGCAGTGATACCTTGTAACATGAAAAAAAATTAGCAAGGTGAATTTTATATGTTAAAAAACTGTTGACTTAACAATGAAGTAAAACAAATATTAAATATAGTCATTAAACTCATTGGTTTGAGGTATATAATAAATGGTGTAAGCTCGATGCTTTCCGCACCTCAGCCCTATTTTTTCATTAACGCTTAGGAAGACTACGTTTTTTAAAGATAGTTTTTGTTGATAATTATTAATTTCGGCTGTTTTTGTTGATAATTATTAATTTAAGCTGTTTTGTTGATAATTATTAATTTCAGCTGTTTTTGTTGATAATTATTAATTTAAGCTGTTTTTGTTGATAATTTTTAATTTAAGCTATCTGTTTTCAGTTAATTCGATTTTTCCTTTGCGATATTCATTTTAAATTTGAAATTGTTTCACTAATGTAAAAAATCAACTTATGAGAAAAGGATTTCTACCTCAGATGATGTATCCTTTAAGGATACATGTGTCTCACTATAGAACTTCTGTATAAACCAAACCTATTTCAAAGTTCGAACACTGGTTTGAAAAAGTAAACTGTACAGAATACATTAAATTTCAGGTAAACCTTTCATAATGACAGGATAAAATATTAAACCTCAAAAATGATTTACATTTTTTAAAAAAATAACTACTTCAGTTTATTTATTTTTATATCAATTTGGAAGGAGATTTGGATTTCTTTTGTATTTAATTGTTTATCACTTTAACTTACATATTCATTTATTTTCTTGGATATAAAGAAATAAATAGAAGAGGTTCTAAGGATATACACTTAGTATTTATTATTTAGTATATAATATGAATAATTAATAATTATTGATTAATTAAATCGGTACTTGAGAGTCAAAATGCCACAAATCCATCAATTTTGAAGTTTTTAATTAAGAGGTTCTTGAATTTAACAAAAAAATAAACCTATTGATACTATTACAACAACCGTTTCTTTAATAGTTCACGAAATATCGATAGTCAAATTGTTCAACGTAAAGTTTAATATAAGTCAAACAGTCTTAGTCCATCCAATCATTAAAAATAAGCTGTGTACAGAGAGGCAGGGTAGCAAAATTACTCAATACTCAATATATGTTCAAGATCCTTTTACAGTTATTACTGATTCTGTCTTGCTATTATTTTTAAAAAATAACAAAATGTATATTTGAGCTCCTACAGAGAGATCAGAAAATGATCAAATGTAGCCAACCAAAGTGTGTTCAGTACAACCTTACTAACAATTTAGTAATTATTGAGAATTTATTTTTAATGATAACGAAATCAAATTACATGAATGCTTACATCATATATTCTAATATTCATCCTGCCACTCTCGCCCTCCATGGTAGCTTTACTCCCCTTAATCTTCAAACAGATAATTATAGCGAGTATGTTGGTCGATGTACGACATATAATCTCACAAGGGAAGATCATAACAAAAAAAGGCCATTCTTCCCGGCAGGACCCGCCCCACAAATACCCACAGAAAGTGACGGTCCTATATCACTTTTGAAGTATTTGCTTAAAATGGGAAGAGGAGACAAGATGTTTAATCGGGAAATATTCAAAAAGCGCCTGAAATAAGTCAGACAAGTAAGGCTACCTCGAAGAGCGAGAGTGGCAGGTTTTTCAATTTCAGGCGCTTTTTAAATATTGCTCGATTAAACCATTTCAAGTCCGTCGCTCCCTCGGAGTTTTAGTGGGGCGGGGCGGGCTGGGAAGGATGGCCTTTTTTTGTGTGTGTTATGATCTCTTGTGAGATTGTGACATGTGGTACATCGACAATACTCGATTTAATTTCTTTAAAATGACGAAAGAAATGTACATGTGAATGATTAAGACTTATCTTGTATTCACGTTTATGTGTTATAATGAAGAAAATAACCAACACATTTTTATTCCTTTTTTTTTTTTTTAGAATCATTTTTATTGATAACCATATACAGATTGTCATAAGCTTATGATTGGTAGATGGTATATGTTAAGGTGCAAATAACTTTTGCATGATATAGTGAGATGATTTGAATTTTATTTTTTACATATTTGTGTTTTCAACAGAAGGAATGTTTTAAAAACCTAAAAGAAAAATAATTAAAAATCAAATATTAAGAATAAACATAAACTATAGGCAATAAGCCATTAATACGATTGGTAAAAAAATAAAATGTTTGCAATATACAAGTTCTTTATATTTGTATTTGTCACATCCAGGAACAATGTTCACGTTTTGTTTCTTGGTATATGTTTTTGGGTGTATGTTTTAGTGATGTCTTGTCTTAGACTCCTATTGGTTGTACGAACGGGTTGTCGGATATGGAATTAAGAATGAAAAATGAAAAAAATGAAAAAGTTTTGTGACTTTAAGTATGCGTACTACTAAATCGTTATAGAACATACTTGAAATTCTTGTGTACCGAGGATAGCTTTTACTATCCTCATAAATATGTTCTGTGTGACCTCTAATTTCTCATAGGTAGAGTCACAGGTATAGCTCCATGCTGGAGAGAAATGTGTTATTATTGAATGCATTGATATTTTTACTGGACAAGTTTGTATTTTGGTGATAATTTAGAATTTTATTAAAGTGTCATGTCGTTTCGCTGTAAAATGTTAAAGGTTTTCCATTTCTAAGCCTAAATAATTGACAGACTGAGCCCATGGGGTTTTAATACCATTAATTATTAACTATGTTTAATGGAGGGTCTCTTTTTAGGGAATATGATAGCTTTTGTTTTTAGTTTATTTTATTTAAGCTTCTATTTTTTTAAATAAATGCTGATTTTTTAAAAATAGTTGTAACTTGTTCACGATAGTTGTATCTATTCTATATGATGGTGTGTAAATGGCTGTGGCATCAGCATAGGGTGTTGGTTCCACAAACTGTTGTGAGAGAAGTTCTGAGATATTTGTTAACAGGGGAAAGGCAGGAGCCTTGTGAAAGATCAAGTGATAGTTCTGCCTAATGTGAAGAAGGATCAAAATCAAATGCTGAGGTAGGATCCAATATGGTGAATGAAGTATGATAAAAAATTCCAGGACTTATAATACGTTCAATTATTTGTGTGATTATGAAGAGTTACAGTATACAGTATTCTTACAATGAAATAGCCAGAAAAAAATATCCTGAAATCTCTTTAAAAAAAATTGTTAAGAAGGATCAAATGCTGAGGTAGGACATATAGGATTATATACATATAGAATATACAGGAATATAGGATATTCACCAATATGGTGAATGAAGTATGATAGAAAACTCCAACACCTTTAACTCATTAAATTACATCTATGATTAAGAAGAGTTGGGGTAAACAGTATTCTTACTATGAAATAGCCAAGAAAAAATATGCAGGAATTTAAAAAAAAAATTGTTAGGAAGGATCAAATGCTGAGGTAGGATATATAGGATTATATCCATATAAGATATACAGGAATATAGGATATTCACCAATATGGTTAATGATGTATGATAGAAAATTCCAACACCTTTAATTCGTTCAATAATTTGTGTGATTATGAAGAGTTACAGTATTCTTACTATGAAATAGCCAAAAAAAAAAATATTCTGAAATCTATAAAAAAAAAAAAAACTGTTAAGAATGATTAAATGCTGAGGTAGGATAAATAGGGTTATATTCATGTATGATATATAGGAATATAGGATATTCACCAATATGGTGAATGAAGTATGATAGAAAACTCCAAAAAACCTTTAACTCATTCAATTATACTATGACATAGCCAAGAAAAAATATCCTGGAATCTTAAAAAAAAATCCTACATGACTACAATAATCGTTGGTATTTTCATAATGAGTAAATATTCGACAAAAAATCAGGAATACACTATCTAGGTACACTGGACTAGGAAGTAATCCTAGTCGACTTCGACACCTAGGGTGTTGCAGAACTTAATAGTCATCTATCGAAATTTAAATCACATTCTATTAGTTCAATTAACACTTTTTTTTAATATTACTATTATTTATTTTAATTCAGAATGTTCTTACAAACTATGAACAAATCCACAGACCACTATTTAAGTCGAATAAATAGATTAGTAAATGGGTCCGGCTGCGTTCAAATAAAAACTCAAAGAGTAATTAATCATTTAATGTGAGCCTAAGTTTTGCCTCACATTGCAGGGCTTCATCACGACCCACTGAATGTAATTAAACACAAATTTTTGTCTTTTTTTTTTTTTTTTTTTTTTTTTGTGATTTGGTGTCAAAGTCACATCCTCCATTTTGTTCAGAAATTGCGGCCGTATAGAACTTTTAACATAGAATAAAATCTAACTAGATTTTTTTCGCAATAAATTTAATGATATGTAATTTAATGATTTTTTTTTTTTTTTTTTTTACTTCCATTTAGTAAGGCCCGATGAAGCCCTGCCACGTGGGGCGAAACGTTGGCTCACATTAGTTAATTACAATTTGAGTTTTTATTTGACTGTACCTGGACCATCTTCTTTTTATATATTACACACTGAAATCAACAATCTCCACATTAATTGAAGTCTTATATTATGCTGGACTTTTTCTTGAACTATCTATACGAAATTATTAATACATTATATATATAATAATTAAACTACTCTTAACACTAACAATTACCATCGCATCACTCATCACTCTCACAATCATATAAATCAGACACTAAGTAATTTTGTAATCGCATAGGCGACCATTTTATATTAAAGACGATACCATTAAATACAAAATTTCTAGTCTAGGTTGTCTATCTTGGCACTTTTTTTAACGATCAAACAAGCATTTGCTGTAAATCTCTATTCGTACATTTTGTTTTTCGTATGATGCTCCATAAATCTGCTTGTTTTCATTCCTGTTCTTTTAAGGTAAGAGTTATCCAAAAAACTTCCCAATGGGAACTGTTAATTTTTTTTTAAAATAGTATATTGCATATTTTTATTATATTTACTTTATTTTATTTTATTATTACCGTTTGTTTTTTTTTGTACTTACTTTATTTTATTTAATTACTATTGTTATTTTTTTATTTACTTTATTATATTTAATTACTATTGTTATTTTTATGTAGTGTTTTATTTTATTTTATGAATACTATTGCCATCATTTTTTTTTCTTCTTTCTTCAGTATAATTTGTATGAATGAATACTTTTTTATGTTTTTCAACTGATACTTTTTGCCATTAATTGTGTGAGATTGTATAATTACTCTCCAATAAAAATAATATGATGTTGAATACAAAAAAAAAAATACAGTGATGATTTATTTCTAATTCCCTTACCGTCATTTTATTATTATTGCATATTTCAATGATAAATTTACTTGTTAGAAAAAACGTAAATATAGTTGTTAAAGGCAGATAATAAAATCGGTGATTTATGATGTGTTAAAGGTGTTGTGCAGTAAATATTTAGGAATTAAAAAAAAAAAAACTAAAGCTTAACGAGGCTTCGTTGATGAAGTTCACTCTGGACGGAAATGAACGGTTCTCCTCTGAAACTCAGATTAGAATGCCCCAACGGTTTCGCTTGAGACCACAGTTTAGTTTTCCTCTAAAAAATTTTTTTACTCGTTTTCTCAGGATTTTGTTTTGGAAAGCAACACAATACTTTTTTTTTAATATTAGAGAATTCCGCATTATCATTATATATACTTGAATATTATATTATTAAGGCAGGAAGATATATATCATATTGATATGGTACATAAAAAATTATATTTTTTATTGCAACAAACATTTTATTGAAAGAAAATCTTTCAAAATTTAAATTAAAAGTCAAAATCAATCAAAATGTATTAATAATTTTGAAAACTTGAACCTCCCACCATGGTTTAAATAGTTACCTCTAAATAATCCGTCTCCCTATAAGTATGTCAGAATAACCAGGCAAGTTCAATAGAAAAAATAACCAAAAATGCAATACAAATTCGTTTAGTTAATTTTATATTGTCAAATGTAAAATGAAGAAAATTAATTTGTTAATTAAAGGAAAATTAGATAAGGTGTTATGCATTGTCAAACTAATTTAATTGTGTATAATGGCTGCTAAAAGTATTAATTCACCTTATAGTTTTTCGCTTATCTTAACATTAAAATCTTTTTGTGAAACCAAATTTATTAACATGGTAGTATTTTAATATTGTAACATGTGATAAAATTAAAAGGTAAAGAAAAAATAAATGGTAATCTATTATCACACCTATAGCTGCACACGAGGCTCACCCACTCCTATCTTATTTCAAATGAAACGCCTCCGAACTGCCATATTTTCCAACAATGCCCATATTTCACACCACATCTCAATAGTTTAGGACTAAACCAAGATATTTCAAAAACCCTTGGAGACGGTGATAAAACAATAGAATTAGTGTTTCAGTTTTTAAAATCACAAAATTTACTGACAAAAATATAACAATGAACGGAAGAAAAAAAAATAATAAAATAAATAAATAAACAAATTAAAAACTAAATAAAATATAAATGGCGTTGATGAAGTTTGGCACCACTAAACAAAAAAACAAAACAAACACCTATAGCTGAAATGTAACTCACCTACCTGTAGCTAAGTTGAATAACATTTTATCAGATGAATGTAATGACGATATTTTTGGTTTTAGAACCAAAAATATTTGTTAGTAAAGCCGAATATCATTCTTATTTTTTTTTTTTTTTTTTTTTTTTCTACACTGAATCTTTTTAGTTCTAACAGACCTCAATGATCTCACCGTTGTAAAGGGTAATCTTATAAAAAAAAAATTCCATGCATTCGGGTACTAAATTAGATTCTGGATTAAATATTACTCAATGTTGTGAATTAAATAAACATGTATAATTACAATTAGATATTTCTTTTGTTGCTCCAGATCGCATACTTTTATTTCTTTCATTTATTTTATTTTATTTGTATCATTATTTTCTATATTGTAAGTTTAATTTTATTAATTAATTATTTATTTTTTATTTTTGTGCGTGAAGATGTATAATAACGGAACAAATAAAAATATACATAAACTTTCCTCACTTATTAGACAAATAGAAATATTATGTAAGACATCAATAATGAATTTAAAGACATAACTAGTAAATATTTATTCAAATAATTATGTCCAATAATTATAATATTTTGTATGTGTTAATAAATTAGGAGTCACTAGTGGTTAATCGATTTTATTAATATCTGACATTCCTGTTGACTATGTTTTGTTTTTATACAATCGTAATTATTTATTTTAATTCAGAATTGTTTTTAAAACTATAAAACAAATTCATAGAACACTATTAATGAGGAATAAATAGATTAATGTCTTCTATTATACTTATATTTTTGTCGTACTATCTATAAGAAATTATTAACAGTTTTTTTTTTGTTTTTATATTAACTATAATCTTAGGAAAAAATGTTTGTTCAATTATTTGTATATAACTATACTTTAATTTCTGACAAGCAATAATGTAAAAGAGAATATACTAAAATTGAATACTTAATTTAGTTTTTCTAAATTAAAAATTATACCTAAATAAATTTATAGAGCTCTGATATTCGGCCCCAACTTACAACACAGGTTAAGCCAAAAGCACAAAGAGCAAGGAATTTAATTTGAAATTCACACAGTCTCCTAATTTCGTTTAGCTTTATTTTGTACGAAGCTATTTAGTTCTTGTTTAATTTTGTACATGAGGCCTGTCAGCCCTTTTGTGCATTATTCACGTTTGTACTTAAATTTCCATTTTTCGTTTTAGTCGTGTTGAATTTATTGGGCTAATAAAATGGAAAGTGTTGAGAATTATAATTCTGTATGTCTTACTTTCAATAGCTTTATGAAATTGTAAAAACAAAAAATCGGAGGACCAGAGAGAATTTCGGAAGAAAACTGTAAGTTCATTCTTTATAATTAGGAAAAAAAAGTTTCATAGAATTCAATTATTTGAAAAAATATATTTATATATTTTTTTTATTTATTGAAAATTACAACTGGACAAAAAAATACAATAAGTAAATGAGTTTTTTTTCCTCACCCTTTTATTAATTTTAGTATCTCAAAAAAAAAAACCAATACATGATACATAAATAGGAATATGTATGCAATAACAGACATAAATATCCTTTCATTGGCTGAAGAGCATTTTAAGGTATGTTGTGGGATCCGCTGTGTGCAGGGGAGCATTGTGGCGCTTACTCACCGTCTGCGTTGTCAGGAGTGGGTAATGAAATAAACATGATATAAATGAGATGAATGTTTCAAACCACATGATAATCTTAGGAAGTAAACAATCGATGGTGGTACTTCAATCATTGCTTTAAATTAGAAGATAATTTTATATAAAAATTTTTATTGTTCAGGTCAAGACACGCCATTCAGTCCTAAATGGGTTCGGTATCTCTATAACTTTCTGTTTAAAACGTTCTACGATATTTTATTCACTTACATTACCAGAGCGTTTATATTCAAATAACAATAGACGAAACCATGATGCAATATTTGCTAATTATGTACAGTTATTCACCAGCATTTCATTCGAGAATCTATTAACATTTGAACTTGTAACAACTGGCACAGGCTCTATCTCTCTTTTGCAAAATAGCAGACTTTTATTTTTTATAATGAGAAAGCATTAGTTTCCTCGCGGTAGAAATTAGTTCTAATATGCTCGAAAATAAGTATTGGATCAGAACTGTGGCTTTTTCAGCTTTGATAATGATCGTTGAGTGTTCAGCTGTTAAACATGGAGTAAACAATGGAAGCAAATATTTGCCAGTGTATAATGGGCTAGGTTGAACACTATCAATATTCCGAAAGTATTTCAGTAGGGTACTGTCAGTAACAGTACAGTGACATGGTACTATCACTGTCAGTAACAATATGGATTTAGTATTCTATATTTTTTGTACCTAATAATGTTTCTTTATATGCTCAAGCTCTTTAATAAATAATAACTACGACCGGGGAGCCTGTTAACTGTATGTTTTATGGGATACAAATTATTTCTTTAAAACCGTCAGTTATTTTCTCTTAAATAATTCTGTTATTGCTGTAGTAAAAATTAATAATTTTATCTTTCATAAAAATAATAACTAATTTTTTTTATTCTATTAAAAAAAAAGTCAAAATTATGTATACCTACTTGGTAATCAAAATTTTCGCTATTTTTTAAAAATATCTTTAACGATGTTATTTTTTTAATAATGTTTATTTATTTCATAATAAGTACTTACTTAGTTCTGATATATGGGATGAATGATACAGTACTAATACCTATTCACCTTCAATGAGCCGAATTGTATTATTTCAAAAAATATTTTGATTGCATCACTTTATGTTTTCAAAACTCCAAAAGACGGAATAATTTTCAAATATTCTACGCAATTATGGAAAGCTTACAAGTTGGTAGCATGTTTACTGAGGTATGTAAATGCTTAGGAGCAATCATTGAGTTCATTCACACAAGCGTGTTACATTCATTCTGTGATTATCATAGCGCAACTCACTGGCGATTTCATTCAAATATTCCGTAACTAATACTAAAATGAATATACCTACTAAATTTCTGTCGAGGAAAACAAACATTAAATAGACTGGAATTATATATTTTATATTTAACTATATTTAGAGTAATAATAGATAATATGGGGATATATGAGTAATTTATCTTATTAATTATAATAATAATATATTATTAATTTGAATAATTGATTAATATGAGATAACATGATTAATTTCCCTTTATGTAATAATTGTTTATGTCTAGACTTTTTCGGTTATCTAGAGTATTTCTATTGAGAGCATTTATAGAGTATTTATTCCATGGCAATAAAAAACTCTCTCAAATCTCAGAAAGATCTATCCTGATATCTCTCAAGATTTTGGCCATCCAGAGATTTGCAGATGAATTGAGGTTCAAATTAAAGAGTAGGATCTCCTGAAAGAATAATTTTCTCAAATGATCTTGATTCATTTAGAATCGATCGATTCTTTATTGAAGAGACTCAACGAAAGGAAACGGAGTTTCAAATAAATAGTATTAAGATTGATTGCTTTTCTAATATCCATAAATATATATATATAAATATATTTTTAATATATATAAATTAATGTCCATTGCCTTTAAGGAAAGCATTAAGTATTGGATTAATATAGGAGTTTTTAATATATTTTTAGACAAACGACAAAAAAATATTATTGAGAGTTGAAACATTAAACAAAAGTTATTGAATATCTCTTACCTTTTTTATTTATATAATGTATTTTATAATTAATTTATATCTCCCTATAATAAAAAAAAGGTTTTAGTGATCGTCCAATAGTAGTTTATTTTGCATATAAGTTGGAAATTAATTTTTATAAATTGGCGTACAAATTAAAACGCTGGGATAAAGACTTTTTTTTTTACTTGCACTTTATTAATAAAATAATATAATTTGAACTACAGAACATTTGTAAATTACAGTTGTACAATATGAGCAACGAGTAATACAATTAAATTAACTGTAATATAATTTGAGGTTGTAGGGGCCGGAAGTACTCCTTTAAAAATAATAAGAAGAAGAAATAAGAAATAAATCGTTATAGTTAATTGACAAGATTTGAAATTTGTAAAATGTGGGTTGGTCCGCCGGTGATACTTTATTTTTTTTAGTTGAGAAATTTTTTATCATTTAAAAATATTATGAATTAATTATAATATTGGGTTTTCTTTTTTCTATAAAGTGTATTTATAATAAAAAAAAGAATAAGTAAAACATTAAATGTTGTGGATAAATATAAATGTCTATGTGTTACTGTGGGTAATGCTTTTTCTTGAGAACCACACGTAGTAAATGTTTTATTTAAAGAGATTATGAGTATGCTCATATAAAATTTATTACCTCCAATTTGTACTTAAGAGAGAAGCTTTAATAATGGTGTACAAAGCAAGATATGGGATTGAATATTATGGTACCAGTGCTTGATAGTCATTTATTAAAACTTTCAAGATCTACAGAATAATGAATAATAACACCGCAATAATGAAGCAAAAAATCTTAAAATCGTTGGTACTTTACCACCTAAATATTTTATTTTTGTAGAATTATCTAAAAATTTATGGATAATAATTTATTTAGAAAAGAAATAACCTAAAAATGTTTGAAAACAAATTCAATTTATCGAACAACCCTATAGCAATAAATTCGGTATATGTACCTTAAACTATGTGATACCATATCTGTTCACTCGCTTACCTAAAGAACTAATAAATACAAAAACAGAGAAAAGTAAAATAAAAATAGTTGATTGGGATACTTTCTTACTTCTATGATTCCCAATAATTGATTTTGATTCACCAAACTACCATAATTATGGATTATATAATTTGCTTAGGAATAGATATTATTCATTTAGATATTACTGGATCCTTATTTTTATCTTACTCTGTATCATCTTGTTATGTTCTCATTTTTATATTAATTCATTAATTGAAAATTAAATAGAATTGTAATAATTACATTTCTCTTATGTCTAGAAGAAGAAGAAGAAGAAGAGATTTATTTATTGATAGATATTACAATCTGCCACACAGTTGTGGGCAATAGGTAATATTGATAAATCTCTTATGTCTATCATTTTTTTTTGTGTATGTTAGTTTGACAGAATTAATATAGATGTTGTCATCTGGTTGGACCATATTGGATATAATTTTTTAAATGAATAAAAAAAAAAGAAGTAAGATAAAAAAGATAATTTGAAGGATCATTCGAAAGAATCGATTCACTCTAAGGAAGTGATTTGTTAGGAATTGGTTTAATTAATCAAATCCAAATCCCAATATTCACTACAACCCTTGCTCTAGTGAACCTCATAAAATCCTAAATTTTCAATGTCAGAACAAATACAATCCTGACAACATGTTTTATCATATATTAACCCTTTACCAACCAAGCTGTCAACTTTGTAGTTAACCTTTGTAGGAATATTTTTCTCTCTGCTCCCTTGTTTTGCAGCCCCTTGCCGTTTCAGGCCTTCAAATGACAACTGAGGGTCAAGCCAGTCATAATAAAAATATTGCCTCTAGTACTCAGACGAGTGGCAACAATTCTGTGAGGGGTACTTAGTGACCGTTAGGTACTGACCTGTTGTTAGCCCGTCACACAAGCAATTGAATACCAAGCTATTTTCTCTTTGCTTAACTTCATTATGGTCAGCTACTATACAAACAGCCTTAGATATCCCAAATGCAGATAGATAATACCGTTGGTGAAAAACAAATGTGGTTTAACTACAAATTTTATTTTCCGAGTATTGTTGCATTTTAATTTATTATTTTTTACTCACTGCATAATACAAAAAATACCAAAGTGAATATGTCATTTCACTAAATAAAAATATAAAATGATCAATTGACGTATATCAAAATTAGAAATTAGCCTATGCCTTACATCTGTCACCGTAATTAAAAAACAACTGTTCAAATTTTCAGATAGACCACTTTGGTGGTCATCATTACACATGATGATACATCAAGCTAAGAAATTTCTGAAAGATAAAATAAAAACTAAATTAATAAATAATACTTATAATCTATCACACTTAATGGCAATAGATATAATAAGCCTGAAAGCACTAATTTATTCCATATACGCCAAAATCTAAAAATAAAATAAATATTAAAATGATAAAAATAATATATGTAGGAACATAAAATATAAATATAGGTAAGTGAAAGTAATAATTTGATGTTTAACTTAGATAATTAGATAATAGCAAAACTAGTAAACAGCGAAGAAAAATAAAAAATAAAATAAATCATATTGAAACAATGGTAAACACTGTAAAAAATGATTAATGTCAGTGCTTCTGAAAAAATTAACGGGAAAATGTTAAGAAAATTCTATACTTAAAATACAGAAACTACTACTTAAGTATACAAAAAAATCCAAATTAATTTCTAGGAATTTTACTAAATTTTGTCTTGATTTTTTTTCTCTCGTTAAATAATTTAAAATTATGAAAGTGTTTGAAATTTGTTCTAGGACACTGTTCTTGTCGGGTAGAGGAGAGCTAGGTATAAGAGGTAGAGGTGGCTGCGCGGTGGTGGAGGGGATGCCAGCCGGCACTCAGTCGCAGATCTGCCTTTGTTGGGGAATTTTGTGCCGCCGGGGGATCTCATCTCCGCGTCTATATCCTCGTAGCTAGGGTGATACTGACCACACTGAAATTGGCATCCACTGGCCCCTGGTGTACGGTATGTAGTCCATCATGTCAAGTAACTGTTTACATTCCTTTTCTTCAAGGTTGCAACCTTGGTGGATATATTTACCTTGGCCAACCTATGCTATACTTGCTCATTTCCCGCTCACAACATACCTTAATTTTTTTGAGAATGTTCAATTTCATGTCCGAAAGACTGAGGGTCATCGAAGATCAAAATACTTGAGCGTTATCAGTTTGTTATCTCATGAACACTCTTACGTCTCATGATTATTTTTTATCTGTCATGTTTTCCTCTAAGCTTCATAATATATTTTTATTGCATCTTATACCAATTAAAAATATTTTTAAACCAAAGGATTTGCTTTCAAAGTCTTTAATCAACAAGTGTTTTGTAGAGTTCAACAGCCATTCTGTTTTAAATACATTATTTTTATTTACATAATTATTTCAATAGTTGTCTGGTGTCACTACCGATAACAAAGTGACAAACTAAATATTTAGACAACAAAGGTAACTTCAAAAAATGTCAACTCCTGAATCTATATGGATCATAGCTTTAATTTAATTTTAAAGCGAACTTATTACCCTATTGTTTTATTCTTTATTATTAATTGTTTTTTGTGAATTACATTCATAAGTATACCATTACATACATAGAAATAAATACTGAAAAATGTGCCTAAAATATTATTTCCTAGCATTGAAATCCTGCCACACGGTCTCATTAAAGATTTTTGATAATTGAAATTCTCTAAAATTTTACACAGCGATTCCTCGCTGCATTTTTATTTTCTGAATTCTCAATATCCGTGTGAATTCCCTATCTCTTGTGTATTAAGAGTATCTCTAGTCGCATTAGGACAATAGTTGCCGATTATCTTATCAGTATGGGACTGTTTATTTTAAAGAACGGGGATATTTTACAGTGTTCATCTCTTCCGTGTCAGTCAAAATTTCAAGTTTTAAAAGCATAAAATATACAGGAATAATTTGATCTCCAAACATTAGTGGGTTTTTTCTTTCAGCCTATGTTTAGTAAATCAATGAAGACGCGTTTATGAAATTGTTACTTATTGGTGTTATGTATCGAAAAAATCATACTTGAAATGAGATTTCCTATACGTTAATATATTTCGGACATTTCTCTTTTTTTTCTTTTAATTTATTTATTTTTGAATGGTTTTTTTTTTTTAATTTTATCTTCGAATAAAAAATAAAATATATTAATAAGCATATTATTCTCTTCTTAAACTTTAATAAGTTTGGCTGCTTTCGTCAAAATTGGAATTTACAAGGGGACAT
Source organism: Halyomorpha halys (assembly GCF_000696795.3). Lineage (NCBI taxonomy): Eukaryota > Metazoa > Arthropoda > Insecta > Hemiptera > Pentatomidae > Halyomorpha > Halyomorpha halys. The sequence goes on from NW_027112578.1 coordinate 335,101, forward strand.
TATTTAATGACAAAAGTTTAAATCATTTATTTAAATTAATTTTAATGAATAATAAAAATTCATTTTCTTCTCTGTATTGATTGGTGGATATTTTTGTGAGTAAGATCATATTAAACTATTTTATTTTATTCTTTTAGATAATTTTAGAATTGAACATGAATTTCATTTTACAATGGACAATCAATAAAGTATAAACTAAAAGTTATCTAATGCTCATTGCATTGTCTGGTTTGATAGCTTCTAGACCAGAAATATAAATCTGTTTAAATAAGAAATAAGATTAAACTGACGACATAGAGATAAAAACTTTGAATATTATTATGAAATATCCATATACGTACGGAATAGGAATAATTTGTCATAATCATAAATTTAAAAACGGTTGCTAACAATTTGTTAAATTAAAATATGTATGTAAAATTTTTAGATAGGTGAAATTCAATGGCACTTACTAATTTTAATAAAATGTTTATTTCTGACCATTGTAGCATAAGTAAAGCAGTTAATGACACTCAGAATTATACAAACTATGATTATATTAGATTATAAATGATAAAAAAAACTAAAAAAATATTATGAAAAAACTAAATATACAACTAAGAATAGAGGTTAATCAATACGGATCAGTATGTTTAAAATTCTATTCTAGTGAAATAGTTTTTAGAAAAAAAATGAAGCATAATTATAATGAACAAGTATGCTTCATTATAATTATAAGCTTAATACATAAATAAAATTATTGGCCTTCTGGTGTTATGAAGTGAAACATTTTTTTACAAATTATATGTATGTATATATACCTGTATTATATACCAAATTTAATATCATGTAATCAAAGATAAAATACTATAACTCTTATTAAATAAAAATGTAATATGAAAAACCGATTAAACAATCTTAGTTGATTTCATTTCAACCGTTTCGTGATTTTAAAGGATCTAGTGCTTCCTCATCTGTATAATCCTTTTGCATAGTCCTTGTATAGTCCTTAAAAATGAGTTTACCTCCATGTGTGAATATAAACTATTGAGCACTTTCTCGACACAAATTTAGGATAATAATAATTCACGCTTGTTTTATCTTTTACTGTATTGAAGATTCAGTACTTCCTATGTCATTTATCAAAACATAGTTATCATATGTGATCCCTTCTCTGTGATTTAAAAATTTATAGATGTAGATGGATTAAACATTTTGTCAGAACATAAAATAAATTGTACATTATTTAAACATTTACAGAACAAATGTGGACTACAAACAAAATCATACTTATAACCATTCACACATGGAGGTAAACTCATTTTTAAGGACTATACAAGGACTATGCAAAAGGATTATACAGATGAGGAAGCACTAGATCCTTTAAAATCACGAAACGGTTGAAATGAAATCAACTAAGATTCTTTAATCGGTTTTTCATATTACATTTTTATTTAATAAGAGTTATAGTATTTTATCTTTGATTACATGATATTAAATTTGGTATATAATACAGGTATATATACATACATATAATTTGTAAAAAAATGTTTCACTTCATAACACCAGAAGGCCAATAATTTTATTTCTTCTTTTGCATTACAAAACAGAAACATATTTACATGAATAAAAGTCTTAAACATTCCGGTGAACATAATTAATTTAGTTTTTTTCAAATGATAAAACATTTAACATAAATCTATATCTATATCTAAAAAGTTTCTATAAATCTATTGAAGTCCTAAACAAAAAAATAATAATCTTCCTGAAATAGTTTTTATGAATTACATTAAATATATTTAGAGTTTATTATCGAGATGAATTTATCTATATTGTACAAAATATTATTTTAATTAAAAATAATAATTATAGCTGAACGACACCTTTGTGAAAAAAAAGTCTGGTATCTATTGGTATGCTTATATATTCTCTGATGGTATCTTTTTTTTTATTTAAATAGTTTAAATAGACTGATAATAACATTAGGCAATAAATAATACAATATATAATACAGATATACAAATACATAACAAATGCTGTTTCTAACCCCAACCCGCCTTAGTACAGCGGTTCACCGGAACGTAGCTATAAATATGTGTGTGTGTGTTTTAAATAAACTTCATGTTCAAAACGATAGTATGATAATTAATATTCAGGAAGTAAATGGATGGGAACAGAACGATAAGTTTTTCATGAGTGACATTTGTCTCCGCTAAAGACTGTCGACAATGATCCTCACTTAGAATTATAAAAAAATATATATCGAAATGGAAAAAAAGAAGAAAACTGTCATTGTGGTTTGCATTCTTCAAAGTTCCCTGCGATAATTTCATAATAGATATATTAAAAATAGCGTGATTTTCGAATTAGAAAAGATTTGATAGTATGAATGTTTTTAAATTTAATTCAACTATACTAAATTTATGATTCGTACAAAAGTATAATTCAATAGCAATATTTAGTGAGACAATAATAAAAAAAAACAAATATGATCAAAATTGAATAACTAAGTAGACTATAGAATAGTAATGCATAGTAATATATTATTTCAGTATAGACAAGAAATCATATTTAATTAAGTAGACTGCATTTTACCATTCGTAGTTTTTGTAGTAACTTTTGAATCATTTATGGATTAATTCACTAATTAATCAGTTATTTAATAATAGTTGTAGTTTAATAATTCAGCTATTTTAGAGTTGTGGTTCAGATGAAATAAAAAGAAAATTTTAAGCGGGGAACTAAGTTTGAAATTTCAAAGCCGTTGATTCATAGGCATTTATCTTTAAATGTGAACAGTTTAATATCTATAGATAATCAGAATAAAATAGAAAATAGAAATAGATACTTGTATAATGAATGTCTAATATTAAATTTAAAAAATAACATCTTCCCTAAATTTTTTGTCTGATCATCATTAGAAAACGGTTGTACTCTTCCCATTTTAAGCAAATATTTCAAAAGTGATACAGGACCTTGCTCCTCTATCTCACAAGAGGAGATCATAAAACAAAAAAACGCAATCTACCCTCGCCGCAATTTTTTTCTTTTTTGTTATTACGAAATGAACTACCACAATTCGTGTAAATATTGGTTTACTTCCCTCCCAAATATTTTTAATGAATCGTTTCTCACATTCGTTCACGGATCACACAGCACGAATAATTTGGTTTTGGGTGAGCCAACGTGGAAAAAAATTAAACCCATATTGACTTAATTTTAGGAATCACATTTGCTCTATAGTGCAAATATCATGTTGGATGAATGTTTTCAAAGCGTCATTTTTATTTGTTCAAAACTACGCAAAAGCAATGAACATTGGCACAGTATTTTTTATAATAATTAAATCATTCATCTTATTACTAAAACATAATCTCTGAAAAAATATGTAAGTTTATAAGGCACTTTTTCATAGGTTGGTTAAAAAATCAAATAAATTTTTAAAATCAGATTAAAATGAGAGTTTGCCACGTTAACAAGGATTTTTAAAGATAAAATGGGCCAGATTTGAACTTTTCTAGGATGTGACCACCGTATCAGATGTTAGCGAATTTAAATATTGCAAAGACGGCAGGCCAAGTGGGATGAAAGTTCTTCGAGTAAATTAAAAGGAAAAGAGTAGTAAAACCATGGTCGACATCCTACCGCAACAGCCGCTGGGAGGAAGTTGCTCTAACCCGCTTGCGAATAGGTATACTCTCCTCACGCTCTCCCACCTAATCACAAAAGTGTCACCTCCAACGTGCAAATATTGTAAGTCTATTCTCACAATTAGACATATTTTTGAAGAATGTACTCACTATTTTCCAACAATAATCAGGATATGACTGACTTCAAATTTATCAGAAGCTCTCACAGATGAGGAAGCTAAAGTTACATTATTTTTTAAAAGCAAATTACCTTCTTTCTGAGTTATAACTAATCTTTGATTTTATTATATTATTATTTTTTCTATCTATTTGATCATTATTTCTATATTTTTTATTATTATTTCTTAACTTTGCATTAATCACGTGTATGTATGTTTTAAGGAACGTGTGTGTGTGTGTGTGACCTAATCATAATCTTTGTAACCTAATCATAACATATCATAGGCGTTATTAACCAAAAGGTTATACGCCTTTAAACAACAACAAACAATACATGGGCCGTCATTTCAGGATGAAAAATATTTTTATCATTAAATTTTATTTGTTTTTACCCAAATCTTCTTTATCTTTAGATCATTAATTAGTGTTAGGCCCTCAACTGTATACTTCATAGGCGATTCATAATTCAGTTGAAATATATACCTAGAAATAAAGAGCACTAAATTTATACAAAATATAAAAAATATTTAACCTTGTATTCATGAATGAAAAATAATCATTATTTTGAATTAAATATGGTATTAAAGTCTCTGAGCGTTTCCACGAAATAACAGAAAAGTTTTTGTAAATAACCTATTATTTAATTTGTATCTGAGAAGCTGGTACTAACGTTTTTCTTTTTAGTTTGAAATTATATTTAATGTATTAGTTCCAATAAGAAAATCAATCTAATGATGGAACTTCTGTAGTTAATAGCGTAACAGAGAAGTTGAAACACTATCAGTAATTCAACTGGGATTTTTCGCTCCAGTAAATAATTTCAAAACTCTCTAATTATTAATGGGTTTATAAATAATACAAGGTGGATTTTTTAGCACTATTAATCACTAAACCTAGTATATGCATGCTATGTCACAGTTATGAAACAAATTGTAAATTACACTGAGCAGTTTAATAATTATAAGTTTTATTATATTGACCAAATGCAATATTTCTGTAAATATTAATTTAATTTAATATACACTGGGTATCATTAGTATAAACATCGTGTAAATGTGAAATAAGAACGTTTTAAAATCAATTATTGGTACCAAACACTAATTCATTGCTTTATTTGACAGCCAGTCAGCATAAACGTGGTTGCTATATACATTATTAAAAAAAATTGGTTAGTATCTGAAAATCACGAGTCTGGGAATATTTGTTACTATAACCAATACGTCATTATATCTGAGGTCGTAATTCCTTACAGATTTCTAGTAATAACAGTTGTAATTTAGTAAATTGATGTTTTACAATAATTCGTTCGCTAACGAAACTTAAAATTGTTTTATTTATTTCAACCATGAACTCTAAATGGAGTATTATTCGATTTCTGCCTGTGCCATACTTCATATTCAAGTAACTCCCAATAAAAAAAAAAAATTAATTTTTGAATTACTTCAAGAAATAACTTATAAGTTCTGTTTTTCTTTAATTTTTTAACCTTGAAACCTAATAAAACCAATAATTTATGCTTAAGATGTATAGCTTTAAAATAAATTGACCTTAGTTTAAAAAAAAACTAGTCATTTTTAGATTTTGTAAAGAATTCTCAGTTTATCATAATAGGGAAAAATCAAATTATAAATAATTGAGGTGCATAAGAAAAACATTTTTATTGCTCTAAGAAAAAGGGAGCAATACAACACCGTCACTAAAGTCGTATTTTTGTTTTTGAAATTTGACAAATTGCCGTGAAAGAATTTTATTACCTTGATATAAGATAATTTACCATACAATTCTAAACTTTTTGAGTTATGAACAAATAAAGTTTTTCTTTAGATTAGTCTTTTCTAATTATTTTTTTGTGTTTACTGATTTTTCGCTGAAGTAGATTATGCAGATAAAAACTTAAAAATCATTGAGAAAAAAATAAGTTTTATCAAAATTGTTCAATTCATTTTGGCGTGCCAGCCTGAAGAAAAAGTAGTTTTTTTAAACTATTGCGTACAGTGTGCGATTTGGTACCGAATTAAAAAAAAAAAAAGCAAAAAAATTGAAATATGTATATGTGTGTGTGCGTGTGCGTGTCTCACTGTGTAATTGGCGCTCTGAGATGGTTATAAAATGGACTCCCACCTCTCCGAATGTACTTCCGATCGACAAATTATTTTCGGAGAAAATAAAACAAAAAAGTAATAGTACAAGAGCTCAAGAGGAGAAAAAAGGCAGTTATCTCACCCCAATTTTTGATTACTTTAATGAAAAATATGTATAATTACTAGTCAAAACTGATGATTCTGCTAAGTACAGGTAGGGGCAATAAAAAATGGCGGCTGTTTCAAAACCTTAAAGAACATTAATTTTTCATTCGGAGCTCTATATCTATAAAACTACTAACAATACTAGAGAATCTAAATGATATTATTTCAAGGAGAGTAAATTGTCTAAAATATGAGCCCTAATAGACCTATTTACGTTCTATAGTTCTTGAGATATAGCTTTTTAAAAAGCGATATTTTAGAAAAATATTGTACATAACTTACTGAAAGATCAGTAGTTAGTGAATTTATTTTGAAAAATCTATATCTCAAAAACCATTTGACGTACAGATGTCTGTTAACACTCAAATTAAAGCTAGTTTAATGGGCTATGGAATAGTTTAACGTTTATCGTCGTAGGAGTAGTAGTTTTCATGATATTTGGTAAAATAAATTGATTTATAGTTGTTCGGACAAATATTCATTTGCCAAATTTATATTCATATCCGAATATTATGAAAACTACTATCCCTTTCGAAGATAAGTGCCCTAAACTACCTTTTAGTAAGTTAAATTTCCTCTATTTTGAGTGCTGGCCAACATTTGTGCGTCTTATAGATCTAGAGATATAGTTTTTCAAAAATAAAACATTTTATACGAACAACTTGAAATTAACATGAGTTTTGTGAGTTTATTTTGTCAAATATCATAAAAACTAGCTGTAATTTGAGTGCTAATAGACATATATATTTCACACAGTTCCTGAGATATAGATTTCTCAAAATAAATTAACTAACTACTAATCTTTCAGTAGATTTTTAAGAAATTTTGCTTTATAAAAAGCTATATCTCGAGAACCATTGGACGTAAATAGCTCTATTAAGGCTCATATTTTAGAAAATTTACTCTCCTTTAAATAATGTTCTTTTAGATTTTCTGGCATTGCTGGTAGTTTTTAAGATAATAGAGCTCCAAATGAAAAATTAAGGTTTTGAAACAGCCGCCATTTTTTATTCCCCCTTCCTATACTTGGTAGACTCATCAGTCTTGACTAGTAATTATACATAGTTTTCATGCCTTTTTTTCTTCACGGCTCTTGTACTATAAGATAAGTATACTTTCTTTATTATTTGATACCCATAAATCCATCAAGTATTTCATCACATCATAGATATTGTATTTTCGGTAGCACCATTCCACATTCAAAGCATAAAATAATGTGCCATTACCCTGTTTCTAAATGTATAATAAAAAGTACATTCTGACACGATTGCATCATAAGTACGTTCTTTTTTCTAGTAAAATCAATTTTTTTTTTTTGCCAGAGAATTAAAAAATGGAAGATTGTACATACATACTATGATATTGTATGTTTTGTCTCATAAACATACTTCTATTACATTTTCTTGTTCAATATAAATTAACTCTTCAAACAACCGACGTTGTGGATAGCCTTAACAAACTACTTCCTTGTTAGGAAGCTGGTTATCATTACCTTATTCCATGACATGAATATATCCATGGCATAAATATGTAATATGGGTCCTCTTTAATAGATTTGTCTTCTGGTTCAACAGAAATGAAACATAAAACTTTTCTAAAAATTATAAAATAAGTTTGGAATAACTCTGATAATGAACAATAATTACTTATTTTTTTAAATACAAACATAGTATCATAAAAAAACATAATGAAAAAGTGCTACGGCAATAGATTTGACCTCCATTTATAAACTTATAAAAAAACGAAATGAAAAACTTTATAGATTCACTAAGAGTACCCATATTTACAAAAAAAATTTCTATTGTAAGTTAGGGAATTAGAAATTACAACGACAATGCGCTGTAATTTTTGCCAAAGCCTGGAAAAGTGTCCTGATTCAACCATTGAATAAAGTTCCTTATCCTTCTTCAGTTTACTTGCGGAATATATCCAGTTTACCTAGTTATTCCAAGCCACTACAAAGTGTAGTCCCAATTTAATAAGATCATTCGGAAAAAGTTCTTCTTAATCCTCTTCTATTTCATTTCGATTCCATTAGTTCACTCGATCTACTAAATTCAAAATTTTCTCTAATTTTCCATACACAAACAGCAAATTTCTATTCTAGTTTTCTTTAATTCTTCAGCTTATGACTTAGTTAATCATAAGATCTTCCCTTCGAAACTCCGAAACTTTTCTATATCAGACAGCGCCCTTAAGTGACTATCTTCTTCTTAACTCTTCCTGCTCATTCCCAAACAGTCATTACTCCTAACCAATCTCCTTCCTTTGCCCTTTGGCTTAACCGTGGTGTTCCTCAGGATTTTCAGTTTAACCACCCCTTTTCTCCATATTTATCAACGATCTTCCTGTTTCCACTTCTACTAACAATATTATTTACATGCTCATGATCTCCAAATTTATCCTTTTATGCTACGGAAATGGTTAAACCCGTCTGAAAGGTACAAGAAATAATAACACATAGGATGGGAAAACTTATGCCCATCAGTTCCATGTATATCAGTTATTCCATTCCTTACCATTCCTTGCTTTACCTCAATTAACAAAAAAATCATTTTAATTCCACTGAAAAAGCCCTCGAAGTCATATTCTATTAATATTTCTCCAGGAATAATCATATTTTCCAAATAACACGAAATTCTTTAGATGTACTTTAATTCCTGTAAAATTCCTAAGATTCCCTCATATTATTTCTCTAAATACCCGTCAGCGTCAAGCTATAGCTAGTATCCTCCCTCTTTTCTCCAACCACTTTGACACCGGCTGCTTGGTTTACGGTCTATGGATGAGTATTAGATTAAATTGCTTCCTAAGATTTATCTTCGGGTTTTCCAGACGCTCTCATGTCTCCTGTTGGTCTTCTGAGTTGAAGTGGCTTTATTCTAATTTCCGATGGCAATCCCTCCTTGTTGTTTATCTTTTTTGAATCTTCAAAACCGAAAAAACCTACATCCTTGGTCTCTTCCCTCTGCATTGATCTATATAGTCATTAAGTACTTGATCCCAAACGATTTATTTATATATACCCTGTTATAAAATTGATTCCTTCAGCAAATCAATCGTTATCCGTACAACATTCTTCTTGAATTCTCTTCTCATTTCACCAATTTTCCTTCGTTCGTTCTTTAACGATTTTCCTTTATCTACTTCATAATCAATCCATCAATGGATTCACGAATCGATGTAAACAATATGTATAATACTTATATAATGTCAATTACTGCAATAGAATCGTAATTTAAATTTAAATTCTACGATTGTTTAAGTATTTTGTTAGACGAATGAATATTAAGTTCGAATTAGTTTTAGAATATTGGTGTTCCAGAAAAAAAAATCATCACAGTTTTTGTCAATTTTTAGATAGCTTGAGGCCTGTTTGAAATGATAATTAATATGTTTCAATTTGAATAATGCTATATTAGTTTTTAGCACTTGATATTTAGCAATGTTCTGAGTATTTGCCTACATTGTTCTGGGGAACATAAATGACGCAAGTTTCGCTAAAATAACGGATTTTACAGGGATTTGTTATATTTAGGAGGATAAATGCGCAAGAAATACATTCGACTGAATTCCATTTAATCAGCAAGCGAATTTTTATCCGCTCCGAATTCTTTAGTAAAACCAATGTGATCGAAACTAGTCAGATCGTAACTTAGTCAAGTTAGCTCATCTTGTACGTTTGACCTAAGTATCATAAATAGTTAGAGTTTTTTATAAACGTTAAGAAAAACGACTGATAACTGTAAATGCAGTTCCAAGAGTGTTTTATTAAAAATTTATTAGTCATATTTTTATGTCATTGACTTTGTCTGGTTTGGTATTTAAAATAAGGTTAAGTTTTTATAGCAATTATAAACAAATATTCGCAGTAACGTGGGGATTTAGTTTTTACGTTTATTACAGTTTTGGTTGCTTTCAGCGAGTTTAGAATTTAAAATCAAGTTAGGATGGGAATTAGAAAGTTTAAAAATTCGGGCAATTATGTGAGAATTTAGTTTCAAGTTTATTAATTTTTTTTTTTTTAAACACTGTAGTTTAGTGTTAAAAATGAGACTAGATATGAATGTAATTACTTAAAAATAATAAACACAGCTCTAGAGGATTTTCTTTTTTAATTTATTATTAGTGGTTTTTATGTTAATTTTTCAATCAGGCTCGTTTAGGATATTAAATGAGGATGTGCAAAAAAAAAATGAAGAATAAATTAGGGATTTAAAAATAATAAGCTAGTTTCTTTTTGGTAATTCTTACTAACCAATTAAAGTAATTCACTATTCGATTCAGTACGACTAAAAACGTAGTGCATGAATTCTATCGCAATTAATAAAGGAGGATATCTTGATGAAAAATTAAAGTACAGAGAATTTCGTCTCTTAGTGATTCCGGGCTGCAGGAATGTCGACAATTTGTCTAAGTCTTTTGATTAAAGAATCACGTAGAAAGTATAAAATCACTTTTTATAATTAAAGTTTACATTTTACTTTGTTTTTACATCGAAGTGTTCATTTTTATTTCGTATGAGAAGTTTCTGAGCCCTCTGGTCATCAACGCCTATGCCATGATAAAAGTTAAAAAAAATTATTAAAAAAATAAATAAATAAATAAAAATCGAAGAGGAGTTATAATTTATAAAGAGGGCGATGTGTTTTTAAAAATTCAAACACTAATGTAATTTTAGCTTCCTCATCTGTGAGAGCTTCTGATAAATTTGGGGTTAGTCCTATCCTGTTTATTATTGGCAAATAGTGAGTACATTCTTCAAAAATGTCTAATCGTAAGAATGGACTGACAATATTTGCACGTTGGAGGTGACAGTTTTCTGATCTACTATAATTGTTTTCTCTACCCTCCTATGTATTATGTTGAAAGCGAGTACAATATGAATATGAAAAAATATGTACGATTTTGTGATCAACCCTTCTTTTATTCGGAGGTATTCGAATGTCAAGGTAAGTTCGCTGAGTTAAATGGGCAAAAGTTGCTTTATAGAAGGTAATGTGAGTTACCTACTATAAAAAAGGTAAATAGGAATATATCAGGAGGTTATATTATTTCGTTACCAATTTTTCAAGTTATTGAGACTTGGATGGGTAATTTGATCCAAAATTGTTTTGGTTTTTCAATTGCTTTAGGTAATTGTTGACTTTAATGTACTTTTTAGTTTATTGGATGTTGGCTATTACTAGCCTAGCTAATTTCTGAATAATTTTTGTTTTTATCTTTAAAAAAATGTAATATTTATAAATTACGATTGTTATATAATTAAGGATTATAAATAATTAATTAATATATTAATTAGGAGATATCCTTATTCTCAAGTCTATCATTTATTTACAATGCTTTTCAATAATCAGAGACATTCCGCATTATCTCTTTTCACCATTACGATTGTTTTTTGTCTCTGTTCTTCTAACCTTATATATGCGTATGGACTGGAATTATTCCTCCCGGAACGAATCGTTTTAAGAAGACTTAAAATTTTTGTTTTTCCATATCTCTTAGGAATTTATACAAATCTATGAGTAATTACAACTGTCAACTATACAAATGATAAAACATTTTAGTCGTATAGGCTTCATTGCTGAACAATCAGCAAGCTTGAATGGCTCGTTAAATTCAAATAAACCCTTTACATTTGGACTGACCCTTTCCAAACTTAAATATTTTAGTCCAGAATAAAAGACACCCGAACTGCCCTAATTGACATTGACACCAACCCGATTTCCGTTTTACACAGTCAGTATCAATTTATTTAGTATTTCTATATTAATATTTCCTGTGAAATTATCTTTAAAAATAAATTATAAAAGGTTTTTGATCATTTATTGTTTCCAGAAAAAAAATCACTTTCTAACATACATCATTAACTATTTTTAGATTTTAAATATTTTTTAAACTGAATTAGCCTGATAATTTTCCTCACTTTGAATTTTTAACAAGTTTATTTGAATTAATCAGTGCATTGATATTTATGTATTCCTCAGAAATTATTCACCTGTGTTTAAAGTTTTTTTTTTCTTCACCCATTATTTATTATTGATTATATTTCTTTTCTAAGTTCTAAATTTAAATTTTGAAAATCACATCCAAATTATTTTTAAAACATTCAGCACCATGATAAGATCCTAATTTTTTTTATTAAATTTAATTAACATCATTAATTTTCATGTTTGTTTTTATTTTAAAATAATATTTGTTACAGTATTTTTGCAGCTTTATCGAAAAGCTTAAGGAAAAACATTTTGGATTTTGGACTCACATTTTTTAATATAAAGCTATATAACAGTAAATATTTATCACAGTTTTATTTTATACAAATATGCTCCTAATCTTTGTAACGCTGCGGCCTTTAATTTTATTTATTTTTTAGTAAAATTTACTCAATTTTAAGTTAGCTTTTTATTAATCTCCAGAAGAATGCTGAGTAAATTATCACATTTCCTCACTTACAGCTAGTTTAGATGTCTGTTGCGTTCAGTGCGCTCTGTTGGATTTCCTGTTTAATTATTATCTTTTGTAAAGTGGAGGTGCTATTTTATTTAGATCTTACATGCTGCATTTAAATCACCTGCGTCAGAATTGCAATTGAGTGCATTATTCAGATATTCAGTTATCGTGGATTCGAAAACTTTTCTTCAAAAAATATTATTTATTTACATTATATTGTATTTTAACGCAATTAAAATCAAAATTATGTGTTTTTTGGATGGTGTTGTACCAATGCCATTTTTAAAAATTATTTTTATTCATGGAATTGTTTGCTTCCTGATAAAGTATATTGTCCAATTTCTCTATAGTAGATTCTACGGCAGTTCAAAAATTAATTTCATACACTACTGTATTTTTATTGGTATGTTTTTTGTTTCATGTTACTGTATAAGTTACAGATTTTGTTTTTATATTTGTAACCGAATTTATATTGTGCACATCCTAATTATTAATATGTTCTATTTTCCCATTCCAATTCCATTTTTGCTTACAATATTTATTTCATTAAAGTCAACCAAAAATAATTTCTATATATTTTTAATTTATCTATTATTTTATTTTTTTAAATACATTTTCATGTGATGTTTAGGATATGAAAAATAGTTCTACATAATATCCCCATAAACACCAGGTTTTTCTTTTTTTATCAGGTCTATAGTCACATTTCCGTTTTCCCTGCGTACTTTCAATTTTCGCATTATGTTTCTATAATAAATTATATTTTTTATAGCAGTTATTTAGATTGAATAAGTTTATTATTATTTAGTTTTATATTAAAAAATGAGGCTTAGTGTTTTTGAATCACACCAAGGTTTATTCTTTGAAATTTTTTATTAGCATTTGATAATAAAAATGAAACCCACTAGAGATACAAAAAACCACAATAAAGTTGTATAAAATAAGTATTTTTACAATTAATTTTTATCTAATTCACTGAATCTACTTTTTCGTTTTCGAGATTATAAATTAATTGTAAAGGCCTCTGAGAGTTCTAGCAACAAGTATAGTAACTTCTGAGACTGGTAATATCATGGCACACTTATTACAGGTGTAAACGTTCTCTCCCCCCCTTTAGGAGAGTAATCGTAATCATTATGATTAAATTATAAATATGATTTAATTAATTTTCTGGGGGTTGTTACATAACAACTGTCGGAGAGTTCTCGACTTTTGGCGAGGCTTTTACACCTGAGGGTTTTACTCTTGAGAAATATTTACCATTATCAAGATTGAAATAATAAACTTTGGACAACCTAGAAAGAAAAATAATCCAAGTTCTTATCTTAATGATCCTACATAAAATTGTGACTGAGAAATTACATTTATACCACATTAGGGATGGGACAAAATGATTTATTTGTCTATACTTTTTGATTTATCTCTGCTAATACTGTACGAATATTGGCAATTTAGTAATTAGTAATTTTATTTGATTGATCTTGTACTGAAAAACTATTTAAAATATTCAAAGGCCAGTGTCTATTGATACGATATTGAATGTGGCTAATTTGAATACCCAATCAGTGAATGTATTATTGGTTTAGATGTTTGTGTTTATTGCAGGGATGTCCGATACAATCAACGTCTCCTATCAGGTACTGTGTTTGTTCCGTAAACTGAAAGGGACGGTTTACGTAGTATAGCTGTAATACGCAGTGTTGTAATTAGTGATAACATATTTCTTCGGAAAAAAAACATTTTGAATTTACGATTTTGGTAAGATTTTTTTTCCTTTACGTTGTAAAAAAACTTTGAAACTGTCCTTAATTCAATATAATCGATGATGTGTTTTCGTAAATGTTAATGTATTCCAACATTACATTAAAAATAAATAAATCAAGTCTTACTTTTTTTATTTTGTTCACTAAGCTAGCCACCTTGATTAGTGTCCAATTAGTTTTATTTATGATTAGTTGCAATAAGTTAACCTTGTTTAGTTAGTCCAATTTTTCTCACCATACAGTGTAACTTTATTTTGGGCATTTAACTGTTTATATATGTATATAACTGTTTCTTAATTTTTAAATGTTTTCATTATGTGCGATTTTACGTTCATTAATAATTATTTAGATAATATTGAAATATGACTGTCTACAACTATAATATGCGGTTATGTACAAACGTTGTATGTATTTTATACCAAATATTCTCCATATTGAGCTGTGCCACGACTGTCCACCACCGCCCCGGTACCACCATCAGAATATTTATTTCTATAAAATATAAATTTTATTACTTATATTAAACGTATGTCTTAAATAACCATATTATGCTAGAAAGGAAAATTAATTCTTCTTCAAATGACGATATTGATAACTAAAAAAGAAATAAAATTGGTCGACTGAGGATCGAAGAAAATCAATATTTGTGAGCGTGTGAATACGTTGTGAACGGTTCTTGGTTTACCTTGCTTTCATTTTAAAAATTAATTAAATAATTAAACTCGAGTGAATTAGGCGATTAAAATAAATAACATTTTCTAAACAGATTCATAGAATTGCGTTTCTTTTTTCTTAGGTTAATTATTTCAATTTTATTATCTGAAAAGTAGGAACATATTTGATGGAATGGAAGATGGTTTAAACATTTACTTTAATTTTTTTTCATTACAACTTTTTTAATTAAATAAATTTATTTTCTTTATCATACTTTACCTTGTATTTATTTCTAGTATCACATTGTATAAAAACAATAAAAGACTTAAAAATTATATTTTAAAAAGCAGGATATTTATTTAGATGTAAGAAGATATTTAGTATCATGATGACTAAATATCTTCTTATAATGTATTGTAATAACTAATCTAGGTCTTACAGCATGTTTTATTTTTAGTAGCTTTCTAACAAATGGCATGAGTATTGTCAAAGTAGACCGGATGATAAAATTTTGTACTAAGTCCTTTCATAGTTCTTGTTATCTCACTCTTTGAAGTTCTTCAACTTATTATACTTGTTATCAATAATTTTTCTCTAGTAATTAGTACGCTGTTAACATATATTATTTGTATTAATTATAAAGTCAATTTTTCATCAAATCCGATATTAAAAAAAAAGAATTGTTAAAACAATTAGAATATTGCCCATGGTAGAAAATATCCTCAACTTCAAACTTTTTGTTTCCAAATGATGACTGAAACATTTTTGGTGAGAAAGTATGATGGGCGCGTTAGAAAATATTCGTTAAAAAAAGATTTCATAAAACGCCAGTCCTAATGAAATGACTCAATTGGGAAACATTGTCGATTCGAAATGGCTGGTTAACTGTGACGGTTAATGCTTTCGGAAATTTATAAAAACAAAATCATCGGTTTCACAGGATGATTTCTAAGAATTATTTTTAATTTATATTATATTGGAGTTCTCTTGAAATTTATTGGTTCAAAATTATATTCTAGTTATTTTTCGTAAGCAAAAGTTATTCATTAGATTTTCCGAAACTGAAAAACTTATGTCGACTAAAAATTTTCTCCACTCCTTGAAATGGGATAAACTGTTGATTGCAGCTGGATATTCCTGTTTTATTGAAAATACATCTTAGAAATATTCTATGAATTCGATTCAGTGAATTATTAAATATTACTAACTGATTTTTTTACAGCATTTTAGGGACAAGATTCCGTCCTATAAGTTTTATGTTCTATAGTTATCTTACTTTACTCTTTTATTGGTTATTGTTAACTTTTATTAGAACAGTATTACTTAACAGAAAAATTATATATTATGATTTTGTTTTATGGTGATTAATGATTAATTGAGACCTCTCATTATATATTATTATATATTTATTACTTATTAAATATTTACAATTTCATTTTTTTTTCAAATCTCTGTATTTCATAATATAAAGACAGTAACAAAAAAAAAAAAAAACTGTTTTCCTATCAAGATCGCTTAGCTCAGAATAGATATGCAATAAAAATACAGTGTACTTTGTGATTTTACTGTCAACATATTTTCCACAAATTTCGATCATATTTTCGATTTTGTTCATATACACCATTCCGGTTAAGCTTTTATTTTTTGTTGAAACTTTTAATTTCTTTCTTCTCTTTTAAAAGAAAGAAACTTTAAAATTGTATTAATATTTCAAAGAGTAGTTTTGTCTCCATGATTATTTGTGTCGTAGATATGAATTGGCTTTTTTATATCATCGCTAGATATGTATGAATTTTTCATTCAATTGACCTTATTTAAGTAAAATGTAATGCTGAAATAAAAGAATCTTCACCGACAGCAATAAGGGGCTTAAAACCCATCTCTATGCTAAAATGCTGGGTCATGGCCTCATACTTTCTACCTTATAACTGAACATCTCCGAATTACTTGACAATAGCATAAAATTAAATTATAAATTTTTATGTATTTATGTATTTGTAAATATAGTTCATAAAAATTGATTATATCTAAACTGTTGTGCTATGAATTTACTATAATTTATTACTCATTAGATAATTACTCGATGCATAAATTCAAATATTCGGTTTTTTTATTTCACTTATAACTCCTTAATGGTGCAAGCTAGTGAAAAAGTTCATATATAACAAACAAATTAAACAGCATTAAATTTTCCGTCGAATGAGCACCATAACTTTTTATTTCATGCAAATGATTGTATCTTAGGCTCTAATAGCTGGTCTGAAGTGTTATGGAATCCATATGGAGCTAGATCACCTGATCTATGACTCTACCACTTGGCCGACTTATTACTTTACGATACTCATTCGACACAATATTTAATATTGCTAAACTTTTTATTCATTATCCACCGTTTATGATTAAGTAAAAACCAAAAGAAAGACCTGAAATTTAGTAATTCGTTACTTAATCAAAGTAATTAGCTGCTAAGTGGCCGTTTTGGTACAGCCAGAAATGCTAATTTTGGAACATTTCGTGCTAAATTTGGATTTATATGTATTAGTTTATCCCAATTTGGAGAAATTGAATAAGATATGGTACTCATTCTAGAATTTAATGCTGTTTAATTTGTAATACAATAACATTTTCCCAAGAAAAACCCTGTTTAGGAGTTATTGGCGAAAAAAAAAAAGAGCTTGTTCGTTATCTTATTAAATTAATTAGGTAATTAGTAGGAATATAAGGACCATATGGAATGAGTTTAAATCTTCAGTATGATATTTGAAAATCTGAAGTATTTTAAAAATTATTTGCAGATGTATGGTTTATGGCCTGCACTTTATGCATCGGTCTCTTTTACTAAATTAGGGATTGTATGCAACTCCATTTAAGTTACAGCTATAAGAAAACTAATATTATAAAATACGAAGAAATTGTCAGCGGTGCAATCAAAAAAGAACAAAAAATAGTTAACAGCTTTTAGTTTTGAATGAATGCCTTCATTGACACATACTTTTTTTACTTTAGCGGTCTTTATCGAAGTAATTATTTATTTAATTCAAATGATTCTAATAATTCAAATGAATGATGATTTACATCAAATGATTCTTATTTCCATTATTACATATAAAATTTAGATTTTTTATTTATTAATTTAATTTTTTGTTTTTTTATAAATCAGGTTTGATAAGAAATAATGAGTTTTTTGCTTTAATAATATGAAGTTGTAAATAATTAAAAAATAAAATATCCGTGGAAACTGGGTCAGGGCAGAATCTAGACAAAAATAATAAAAGTGAAATATGTTTTTCTCAAGTGTAATAATTCTTTATTTCGTTTTCCAGTCAAGAATACTTTTGAAGTTCGTTCCAGATTGCTTGAAGCAAAATTTAATTTAATTTACTGAAAGCTCTGTGTCCTCTCATATTTAATAAAATACCGAAATGCCTTAACCAAAATAACCTATATATGATTATGCCGTTTTTCTGCTGACTTCTTGAAAAGAAAGAAGCCCAGAAAAAGAAAAACTTTCAGTCAAATAGATCTACCCAAATTACACCATAAATTAACGTCTAATGTAATTTTATAAAGTAAAAAAAAAAAACTGAAAATTATTATACAATGGTTTATTATTTGAATAGTTTATTTTATTATATAAGTAATAACAACTTATAAAAAATATAAAACAATGTATGGGTTTTCGGATCCTGCGTTTCTTGGAACGTGAGA
This sequence comes from Halyomorpha halys, assembly GCF_000696795.3. NCBI lineage: Eukaryota > Metazoa > Arthropoda > Insecta > Hemiptera > Pentatomidae > Halyomorpha > Halyomorpha halys. Next base: position 353,710 of record NW_027112578.1, read on the forward strand.
CCTTATAATTAAAAGGGTGCTCATTTATTTTTTTGTTGTTAATTACAAAGGTTTATTGCTAAAAGAAAAATGAACCAAAAACAAATCATCTTTGTTATATCTCAAAATAATTTTTATGTACAGAATTAATTAAAATGTAGGAATAAAAATTAATGTATTGGTTAGTGAATTAACTACAAAAGTAATATTACGGATTTTCTATTGTATTAAGTCGACTGTGAACTATGGGCCAACCGTTTCTGAAATATTTTACACAATATTAAATTATTAATACTAAATTATGATTTAGTTTATTTCCTTTTTTTGGAATATTAACGTAAGGAAATAAACAATTGTTTGTAATGGTCGAAAAAAATCTTTAAAAAATTCGAACCGAAAACAATTCATTCAATTAACTATTAAAAGTTTTCATTATAAATCATTGTTAATATAAACATTAAAGTAACAATTTTAAAACTCATTATTAAAGTATAAAAGAAAAACCCAGTTGGTCATTGGTTCGTCACATGTTTGGATAGCACACAAATATTTGGCAATGGCAAGAACAAACACTTTTTGAAGTGTGAAAGAAAACCGCTCGGGAACAGCCAATGCTAACATTGGCCAGTACTTTCACTTAGACACAAACATTTACAAATATTCCCAATATGGTAAACGATTTACCACCAGTATGCATGTTAGTAATCTGAAATTCCTAATGATTGTAAAAAAATGACCACATTAATTGAGAACTACTATCCTAAACTAAATAAATGATAACTATCTTAATCTCTGGCCATTCTACCTTAAGATTTTATTTTACTATTAGACTGTACTGAATTTGATTAAACAAGTTTATAAAAAGAGTGATGCATTGGATTCTATTACAGTAAATGATACAAAGAAATTTCTTAGATATTTTTTAATAGTTTATGGGTGCTTAAACTTGTTCAAAACCATGAAACGATATGAGGGTTACGAAGTAAACTTTTACTTTTTTATATGGATTTTCATTTTACTTTTACTTACCAATATGTAAAATATATAATAAGGGAAAATATTTCTATTGTAAAAAATCTCAAATTTAAGTTTAGCTATTGTAATTTATAAAACAATTCTAAAAACATAAAGCTTATAATACTCAAGTTTATGATTTGTTACTTTCGTTTACCTATTTATGAAATATATAGTAAGGGAAACTATTATATTATTATAAATTTATAATTCGAGCTTAAAACGAGATTTAACAAATTTAATAAGTGATATTGAGTAATAATAACAATTTGTAAACAATTATCAAATAAAATGTCAGGTGATCAGGCCAGTTTCTAAACAAAAATAAAATAGTTTTAATTACCGAGGGAAACTGATGATTTTTTTATTCTGGAGTGTAATAATTTTAAGTTCGATAGGTCCATAAGTGATAATTCTCTATGATAATTCCTGTTTTCGATGAAAATACGCATTTTGAGATCCCATGAACCCAAATAACCAAGTCTGGCAAGTATAAAACCACTAAGTTGTATGTATGTGGTCATCCTACCAAAAATTAAGTCCTACGAAACTGATACTACATACTTTACCAACTATATGTGCCTATATTACTGCGACTTTTTCTTGCAAATTATGTAGTCGATTTTATACCTCTAAGAATTTATCAAAAATGGCTCTAACGATTTTGATTAAACACGGTAAATCAAATATTAAATAATAGCACATCAAATAATATTTATAAAAATATTAAAATAAAGTGTTCTTTAATATCATATAGATCCTGATTGACATTGTCTTACAGTATTTAAAAAAAAAAAATCTATTAAGTTCCTATAATTTAGTTTATTTGAAACAAATTTCCAGTTTTCATTTTTAGCCTTAATGAAAAAAAAATGGATAAATAGGAAATATTAAAGAATTTAATGAATACCTAAAGGAAAAAAATAGAGACTGGGTTTGGAATCGGAATAAGCCGAGACAGACCGGTCTCATCCGATCGTATTGGTATTTAGTTAACATCGTTATCATTTGTCAACCTGCTATATTATTGACAGGGACAAAGTTTATATTCACTTCACCTTTAGAAAGCCTAAAATACGAATTTTATAGCAACAGAAAAATAAATGGTATTTATTTTATTCTTAAAAAAGAAAGCCTAGTCCTATCATTTCATGATTTTATTAAGGGATCAAATGTCGAATTTTTAAGTACCTTTATTTTTTTTATTTGAAAAAATAGTCATCATTCATTTTTGGAAGTAATAAATAATGGGTATATAATAAAATATAAAGTATTTTATTATTATAGATTTTCCTATTTCCAAGGTTATGTTAGATTTTACTTTTATGTATAAATGAAACATGTTTTCACCATGTTTAATAAAGAAATAGTTGTTTAAAAACATTAATTCAATTAATTTAAAAACATAAATTCGTGAAAGAATGCATCGCTCCAGATTTATAAGGAGAAGGTGGTCGGAGTATAGGAGAAGATGGTAGGTACATATGAATTTTTCACTGTCACATTTATTGTATAAAAAACATTTAACGGTACATTTATTTACAAAATGAAAACGTTTTCCGTTAGCAAAAATACACCTAGAAGTAATTTAATGAGGATAAGGACATGATTATAAGATGGATAAGCTGGCTGACCTACTAACTTCCCCAGTAATGGGCCCGACAGAACCTCATCAAATTCTCATAGAACCGCAACTACCACTCTGACACTGTCTTAAACATTATAATCAATACGTAGCTATGTTTACCTCATGGTAGATACTGCTCTTTAACTAAATAGAATTACCTTAATATACTAATGAATAATAATGGATTTTCAAGTGCATCGTATTATAAGCGGTTATTAAGTACAATAACTAAAAATATTTTATTTTTAAAATAACAAATTAAAAATAACAATTGCCCATGAAGTTTACACATAACCTTTCTTTTTGACTGTAAATGGTTTAAATTTCTTCTGAGCGTAAAGCATACTATTTATAAATTAACTATGCCCAACATTAAGAGGAATATAGTCTTCCTCTGAATTATGAATCTACCTTATTGTCTTTCTAATGGCAATTAATTGGAAATAGAAAAAAACTTACTAAGAACGATATTAGGCTTTGTAAAAAAAATTAGACTTAGGGGTATGAAATATACCTAGAAAAAAATTTTTTAAGGATCATTGTTACAATAGATACAAAAATATATTTTCGAGTTAATTTATAACGAGAGTGCCTCTTATCACATGTGATAAAATACACAATATTGATACGTATTTTATGCAATAATTTACATACAACACTTATACTCTTTGTCAAATCGAGCATTAAATAATACGATACTTATGGTAATACATTAATAATAATTCCCTTAACAAAGTGACCTTTTAAAAAATTTGTTTTTGAATATTTAGTTAATTATTTTTATTGATTCATTCATTTTTACTGATGAATCTTTAGTTGCCAGATCAAATTTAAAATTGTGAATTCGTTTCGGTGAACTAACTCGAAAGATATTGTTTGGGGATTAGAATCTAGCAATGGATCAGGGCCGTCTGTAGCTGATGGAGTTGAGGCATAGATCTTTGCAACCTCGGACAGCAGTAGCGCCAGTTCGAATCCGACCTTCGTCTTTTATTTCTGTGGCGGTCCTACGAAATGAAAACCTCCCACCATGGTTAGAATAGATTGTAACCCTGTTGATGACTTCTCGAGAGAGAGGGTCAGAAAAAAAAAATGGTTCTTTAAATCAAAGAGCAGATTTAGACATAATGCTTAATAATAACTAGTGAATACACCGCATTTTAATATAAAAAGGTATATTATGATAACTCGTGTTTTAAAATCTATTATGTGTTAACTTACTTTAGACCTAACGTCATAATTTTAGTTATGTCCCTTGCCATAATCAGTTTTTTTAAAATTTCATTTAAGTCTCATATACTTCATCAGAAAACTGCGTATTTACGGTTTTTGATCTGGTAGTTGTTAGGGTACACGGAACGGTTAATACAGTAAATTCGAAAAAATGTTCTATCCTAAAAAACTGACATGAACAAAATTGTTTGTGGAGATTTTTACATTGACATCGATCAGTTTGCTACTGTCATAAAAAATAAAAAGCATTTTACTAAAAAATAAACTTTAGTAGTAAAGATTTACTACGGTAAATTCCGTTTTTTCATCTGAGTGAAGATGGTTTGAAACGTAAAAAAAAAATGTTGTCTATAATGTTGCCTATTATATATATTATTACAAACAGAAATGTTACAACTAGCATACAAAATTTATCCTACATACATGTCATTTTTACACCCCACATGTTGTAAAAAAGAAAAGAAAAGAATATAGAGATTTTTATATAAATTTGTTATATATTTTATATATAAATTCTTTAATATTGTTAGGCTAACTGATATTTATCATAAATATAGCAGTACTTCCCCTCAGAAAAAAAATTCATCATTAAAATTTTCACAAAGTTATATGCTATTGAAAGTGTGAATGTTTAACTGACCATTCCAATTTGAAGAATAACACTTACAAAACTGCAATTCAAATTCTCCAGGTCCCGTTTATCTGACCCGAGCTGCATATCTCTGGAACTCCATTCTCTCTAACTTACGTCATGTACCAACCCTTCCCTCTTCTAAAACCCTTCTATTTAACTACCTTTTGCTTCACCAATGTAATCCATTAGTATAATAGTACAGTTATTTTGTAATTTTCTTCTTGTTTTGTTTTTTATTTAGTCAGTTAGTTTTTTAATTAATTTAGTTTTTGGCCAATAAACGTTATTATAAAATTAAAATTACCTTTGTAATTGTTCTAAAGGGATCTAGTTCCAGAATAATAAACTATTGTTCATTTCATTTCAATAGCACATAAAGCATTTGTTAACTTTAACTCCAGTACTTAAATGTTCTGTAACGTACATTATTGTACGGCGATTACACTATGTAACTCTAGAGTTGCTTTCACAAGATTACTTCTTTTTATTTATCCGCTAAATATTGTTGAGCACAGATTCAGTTCAATTTTTTTTTTCGAACATAGAATGGGACTGTTTTCTGTAACACATAAGAATTTTCCGATTATTGTGAAGAAGAACAATTTTTGAGGAGCGAGAAGAAAAGTTTTATTCTAACAAATTACGGTTTTCCTATTAATCCATTATTTAATCCTTACCCGATAAGGTTCCTTGAGTCCAATGTAACAAACCTTACCAGGAAAAAAACTTTTCATCCAATTTTCCGGTAAAGTTTGTTGGAGCCATGTAACATGGAACGAAACTGGCTTGCTTTTAGTGGTATTGTTTCCGCTGATGGATCAGTAACCATCCTTTCGCATCTATCCTTTTAGATATGAGATTCTCTTTCATGTACACGTGTAAATATATATTTGCATTACATATTTTTTAAATTATACGTTACGTTCTTACTTACGCTTCAGTAATTTATATATACAAAACTATAAATATATGATTAATAAAATACATTGGCAATCTAAATGGCAGTTAGAAGTGAGTAGTGTGAACAGCTCCATTAGACAAATGGCATGGTGATATCCGAGATGATATCGTCCCTCAGCAACAGGTGGGCTCTCCGTTTCTATTCTGATTTCTTTCCCTCAATGGCTTCGGAAGATTTATATTTAAATCTGAGTTGACAATCGTTTACTTTAGACCTTATTTATTGTGTACTTTAGTTTTCGAAGACTAGATTTTGGTAATAGAATCACTATTTTATTAAAGAATAATAATTACAATCTTCCTCTATTAAGGGCAATAAGTATGAGTGTGTATCCATTCTTGCCATATACACTAAAAAAAAGAACGAAAAAAAAGTACTCTCAAAATTAATATTATAAAATAAATAAATAAAAATTATAAATATCGTATGTATAAATAAAAAAAATAAGAGGACGCGATGACACGGTTCTAAGACACTATGCCAATATCCCTAAGGACCCGGGTTCGAGTCTGGCTTTGGCAGACAATTATTTTCTTTTACACTGTAGTCTTGAGTTAACACTGTGGGTTGTGGGCTCTTCTGAGATTCACTCAGTCTCTTAAAGTGGGCTTTCTTAATGAGGGGAAACTGGTTCAGTATGATCTTGAAAAAATCACGCATTTGTACATATATAGTCTCCTTATATAAGCATTGTTCTAAAAACCACTTTCTTACTGAAGCCATGACCCTTCACGGGTCGTTAGACGTTCACATTATCACTATTATTAATAAAAATATAATCATTGTAATAAAAACTGCTGATTAATTAATAATTATTTTTGGCTCATCCTCTGAATAACCTCTTATTTATTGAGTTTAAGATTAAAAATAAAAAGTAACTATGGATTTATATATGTTTTGTAATCTTGAAGTAAACAACCGAAAAGCTGTATCAAATCAAGTATTGAAATGTGTATTTCAAAGAGAGCAATTTTCATAAATTAGTTTAACTAATCATTAATTTATATCATAACTTTAAATTTCACGGTAGACCGATGCAGGATTTTTTATATTTACTGATGGTTCCGAATAAAAATTCTTAATACAATATCTGCATTGCCTTATGGTATTGTCTAATTTAGTGTGCACTATTGCGGTCATGAGAGCAATTGAATAATTGTTGGCCCTGTTTAAATGATGACTCAGTGAAACATTGGTTCATTCAACAATTACTCAAGTTGTTAAAATATTTTCAGTTTGAATTTTATTACTTTTGTTTGATGAACTAGGTTAGGATTTGCAGAGTGGTTTATAATATTTAACTAAAATTAACTATAACATAAATTTGAATAATATTTTTTAATAAAATTAACACAGTAAGTATACAAATGTTAATTCCAAAATAATTTATTATTACATATATTCTAGTTCTACTCTATAGGTCCTTATCGGTTGTAATGATATGTATACGGTTTTTTTATTTTTTGGTTAATTAATTACACAAAACCTACAAGCAAATAGAAATATTTGGTATCTAGGATTTCAGTTGAATCTGGATATGTATTTTTTGGAAGGTTTTTTTTTTATAGATATTCACTTATCTATCATTTTTCCCGTTAAATAGATACAAGTACATATGTATAATTCAAGTACTATATTTTTAAAGTGCATAAGATATAATACGTTCAGAAAATCTGCTTAAACAAATAGGCATTGCCTATTTTATAAACGTGATCTTCAACGTTTCAACTTGAGTTGAGGTTAGTTGGTGCGTTTTCGCCGTGGTAGACGGAAGTGGGTCATGCGTGATATTTCTGTTTAGAAATGTGTTATTAAAGTTAACCTAAAACGTATTCAGATGTAGATAGTTGAAGAATAGGAATAGAACGACTGCAAGCAGATGTGCTTTGAAAAAAAAAAACACATATTAAAGTAAAACAGGAAAAGTTTTAGTGATTTTATAAAGGCAGCTTATCTTGCATAAATTTGATGTTAGGATTGTTGTTCAGGACAAAACATATGCAGTACCCAGATCAGGTATGTAAAACGTCTGCAGAACATTTACGACAGTGAGCTACCGGGAAAAAGGGAAAGTCTGAAATGCCACTTACCATTGGTTTGAGAACCATAAAACAAGTTGCTGACCGTACCTCACTCAAAGGATGTACCGATCCCAACTTTTTACTAGCTACCAGATCCCTATGTGAATGAATATATAATCCTCCTACATTAATTTTTAATTTATAATAATATTAAGAAATATTAAAAAATTGAAAGAAAAGCGAAGGGTTTCAGCACGTTTCAATTATATAAAAAAAAAAAATACAAAACCTTTCTAGAAATTATGTGGTTTAAAAATTTGTAATGTGAATAATGAGATTAAAGTATTTTTTGAAGCTCTAACTTGTTTTGTTTTTCCACCCTGTCTATTTATCTTTTTTTTCTTTAACTGCTCCTATAAATTGATTAACAGGTTTTAAAAATTGTGTGAATTGAGTTGATCATTCGGGGGTCTCAACTTTTCTTTCCACACTCGCCTATGTTTTCTTTGATAACATTATAAAATTTAATAAAAAAATTATATAATTTTTCATATTTTTTCTATAACAAAAATGAATGGAAAACAAAAGCTTAATGATACTGCTCACTATATTATTATAATATGAACACTTATTCCTCGAAACCCTAATTGCTTTTTTTTCATCTACAATTTAATTTTATTTAGGGTCTAGCTGAGTTTGAATGGCCAACATCAGATGTTGTGGACCAGTTGGCTCCGATACAAGTTACTGCTCCACTGTCTCTGCTGATGACAGTTTGATTACCTTTAGCTAAAGGGCATTAAATATAAGCGCCTTGTGGTTAGAGTACTCCTCTTCGCTATTATGTTTAAGTTAGAATAGTGACTGACGTTGAGAAATCGATTAAGATTACGTAACTAAAATATTAGTTAAAAAATGGAGAAAATATTCTAGGATTAAGTATATAATTATGTTATATTTAATTCATAAATGTAAAAATTGATGGCTTAGTATCTAGGGAAATGATAAGTGGAAGCGTATGATACGTTTCCCTAGATCGATGTTATTCCAAATTATATAAACATCGATATCTTTCAGTTCTGCTGCATGGAATAAAGATGGCAGTCTGCGTATTCACTCCCACAAATTTAATGGTAATAAAATGTCTGATCACAAACAAAACAACGAGTTGCATTTTATTGTCTTAACGTAGTGAAGACTTTATTAAAAATAAACTCCTGATTTTTTTCATATAATATTAAATTTATAATTCTTTGCTCATGAGGTCTATTTCAAAAAACGATTTTTTTTTCTTTTTAAATAATTTATTTATTGATATTTACAACTGTATACATATATACACATCAAGTAAATTTGTTGTAAGTGATATTATGACATGATAAAAACATGTGGAGAATCTACCCATTGATAGAACTCCAAAAACATTTCTAAAGGAGAAGATCTCGAGGCCATCTTCTTTTCAGACGTCTAGGAGGATTATTAGGTAGTGAAGGAGAAACCAGGTTAGAAACGAGTTGGTTTGGGTGGTTGGGAAGTTTATTATGGAAGAATTGGTATCTGGTCTTGCCAAATCGGCAACATAGGGGACATTGAGGTCCTGATGGATGATTTGATTTGTGACTAAGTAAGGAGCACTAAGGATTTTACGAAAAAAACGATTTAAGTTTAATTTTGTTTTTTGAAAATCCGGTATCAATAATCTAAATGTCAGACATTTGTCCCAACCAACAGAAACGCCACGAACATTTCCTGGCGCTCAAAACAGTCTTTGGGTCGAATCATGGACTGGTAGTTAGATTCTGAACTAGGCTCGACTATTCGTAGTGCATTATCAGCTATTTCAGAATTATTTATTTATTCATACAAACCAACATTTTTTTTTTTTTTGGTAACTCAAATAAAATATTTTGGTAAAATTTCGCCGTTTTAATTAGGTTCTAAAATTCCTCAATTTTTTGAGTTCTAAAATTTTGGAGAGACTGATCCTGCTTATACCAACTTTTGAGATACAATAAGTAAAGTAATAATCGATCCATAACTTTTTACAATATTGGTTTTGGAGTGTTAAATTTTTTTTCTCACGTCATAATTGAGAAATAAATATTGAAACCTAAAGCACATTTGAGACAAAATTGTTTTTTGCCGAATTCGACAACTCATTTTTCTGATTTGTTTTCTAGAAAACAACCGTTGTGCCATTGTACAATATTATGTGATAAGAATATTCAAAACACACAGAACAGGTGCTTTAACCTTACCATATCAAATAAATCAGTCATTCTACAGTTGGGTAAATAATAACATAGTGAGCTGACGGATTTCTTCCACAAGTCTCTTTTATCAAGTAATGCAAATCCTAGTTCTCCAGTTTTTGACCATTAAATAAAATAATTAAGAAAAAAAACTAATCTTAAATTTCCCTCCTATTGAATTATGTCTTACATTTATGAGAAGATAATAGGGAATGGAGTCGGGGAATAACACAAATAAGTTAAATTGTTATTCTGTCTCCGCACCCCCAACCATCTCCTCAGATATATACATATTATCCAAGCTCAACTATCTTCTCATCATTATGTATTATATTGTCAGATGCGAGCGATGTCCCGCAATGAAGCGCGTGTACCCATTCATCTCCTGTAACCACAATTATATAAGGCTATAATCCTACTCAACATTGTGTAACTTCAATTGTCTCTTAACGAAAATAAAGAAGGAAAAAACTTAATGCTTACATGTCTGTGTTTGAGTCACACTTCATTGGAAAATCTAATGCGTTGCTTCGCTCTATTTATTAATCTGGAACAGACTTGGGAGGGGATTTCCTCGCTTTTGTTAGATAAGAGAAAAACTGGCGGTCTCAGCGTGATCTATTATTTGATCCCCTCCTAGGGTTGAATAAGTTTACGATTTAAAATCCAAGTATTACCTGCAATTTTAATAATGCATTTATACGCAACGAGGGATTGGGAATGCGTTGGAATCGTAAGCCTAAAATCGTCATTCTTCAGTGTTTTACTTTGTTAGAGTTCAGAATGAGGTTTAGCTGACGTGTTTTAGGGAAGAGGGCAGAATTGAAAATTTTAGGGATTTCAACAGAGGAACTAACAAAAAACAAAGAAATAATAATTCACTTTATGGAAAGCCAGTGGCGGAATTCAAAGTCTAACATTCTTTGTTTGGGGGGGGGGGAGGAATTTCGATCATTAAGGCCTCTTACGAAATGGACGAGACACATTGTTATAGAGCTGACCCTGGAACATTGAATCCAGGTAGCCCTGCAACATCCTGTCGAACTGTAGAAGAATTGGCAGAGCGTGTTCGTCAGACTTTTTTTTGGATATCGCTTTTTGTTTTAATGGTACTCATTTTTGTTTAGAATCAACATCCGACATGAAGCATCTATGAGCTATCTACAAATCGTTTTCAGTGGCTATTTAAGTATATCTTAAAGTCTTCTTGTATTTCATTTGCTTGTTACAGCCAATATTATATTTCTCTATTAGTGGTAATTACTTACCCTCTAAGAAAAACAAAGATTAACGAAAAGAGGAAGGCCCAAATCTTAATGTCAGATATCATTAATCTTATCAACTAATTTTAAATTAAAAAAAAATGTCTAATAATTTCAATGCACTATAACAGAGGTGGCCAACAAGTCGAACTCGAAGCCAATTTAATTCGATTTTCGCTTGCAATTTCTGAGATGGAATTCAGTGTACCATGAACTTCGATGCGATTGTAGAAGACAATTCTTTATTTTATAAATAAATAATATTTTAATGCATTCTGGGAATTTGTAAAGGTCGTTAATTCCTAGAAATCTTACAGCCTGATATTGCACATACACCACAATATATTTTGACTTACGTGTTATACTTGTCAACAGACGTAATTGTCACCGTCATTATTATCTTTGTCAGGTTATAACCCTAACTATGATTTCTTTGGTTAGAGACATGCAAACTCAGTCTTCCCATTGATTTTAAGGCAACAAAGTAAATTCTCAATCTGTCTTTATCTGTAGCTACTTTGAATTAATAGATATTGTTAATAATTATTCATGTTCTTTTCATTCTCTTGGACGTGTGTTTTCTAGTCCTTTAAATAATTATTGTTGTTGTTTTTAGGTACGTACGTAATTAGCCGTATATCTATATTTCAGTACGAGGTGTACTCAGTGACCCATTGATAGATTAGCAAAAGTAAGTCAATTTTCCTGGCCCAAAAAAAACAAACAAGAAATTGAAATATTACAATAAAATTACCAGCCTTACTGTGAATATTTATGACTACGTTATCATATTTACGAACATACGGTACAACAACTTATACATTGAAGTTGATAAAAAAATTAAAGTACATTTTAAGAAAGTAAAAATCTATCTTGAACAATTGTCGAAAAATCGAATGTTTTTAAGTACCGCATGTATACTGTTATCAAAAGTTGGGTCTGGAAATTTATTTTGTACATGAGCCTATATCTCGAACACATAATAAGAGATTTAATAAATAAAAAATAGTTTTAAACATATATTTTTCTTATCAACCTATATCTCACTGGAATAAATCTTATAATGAAACATAGTGTATAAACATAGTATTCATTTCACACCCCTTCTCACCCCTTAGACTATGCCTATGTAAGTCGATCACGACACACTTTTAAGATAAAAATTTATTATTTATTTCTTATTTAAAATACTTTTTATTTATTGATAGATATTAAAATCTGATGAATGATCTCATACATACTAAAATGAAATAAATAAATGAATGCAACAAAGAAAACAATAAAGAAAATATAAGGAATTAATTATTACAAAAAAAAAAAAAAGTCTTAAATTATATACAAACAGAAGAATAAACAAAATGAACATAATCAAACTATGTGTATGAAAGAAAAAAAAAACATAATGATAAAATAGTATAATCTATAGTCACATTTACACTCTAATATACAATATTTACACAATCGACCTGA
>NW_027112578.1:366772-382216 GCF_000696795.3 Halyomorpha halys
GTGAGCCAGTGGAGGCTGAGCAAGTGCGCTAAAGCCGCAAACACTCAACTTGAGTGGAGAATCTGACCAATGTCAGAACTCCATTGTCCATTTTTATTTTAATAAGGCTCTTGGCCACTGCCGTTTCAACCTTCTCGGTGGGCTGTAGGGATGGGTGGAACTAGATAAGGTTTGACCCAAAGGATTAGGATGGTTGGAAAGGTTTATATGGAATTTTGAGAATTTGGTTGGTATGAGGTCAAGGACAAAAGGGATATGTAGGTCACGGTGTAGTGTTCTGTCGGAAACGAAATAGGGTGCATTAACTATGGTTTTAAGGATTTCGTATTGAAAGGATAGGATACGTTTGATGTTCGACGGTTTAGCTGTTCCCCAAAAAGATAAAAATTAGATCTTATATACTGAAAAGTTGACCACCCCAGCACTATAAGGACTCTTGAAGTAGTATATATAGTTTTATGTTGATTATAGTTTGATCTTATTGAAGATGCATACATATTTAATTGCTTACGATGTTTTAAATAATTTTAATAAAATATGATCTTACGAGCTCTTCATGACTTTTACTTTACTTTCAAAATAGCCTAATTTATTTGGACTTTGAAAGTCAAACATAAATTTCGAATAGCTCTCGACTCACACACTTCTCTTCGCTAGAGAATTCCCAATCGTGACCCTAAATACGAAATACGATCTTCCTTTTTATTCCCTTTTCACGATCATGAAATGAGACTCCATTTTTTCTAGTACCAAAAAAATTTATGTCCATATAAATTAGTGGTTAAAACCAGAAAAAAAATTTACTTTAGTTGCTTTTATAAAAATTCCTAGAGTTCAAATATTGAATAAATCCAGAAATCGGGTGAAATTGTCATAATGAATACTTTCTTTATATTACAGGGTAGAAATATAAAATTGAAAGCATTTAACAACACCACTTATTTCATTCAATGCTTAAAATTGAATTAGCACTTTTTTTTTAGCAATCAAAGAATAAATTCTCTATCCAGAAGAAAGATAATATTTTATTCCTGAAACCATAAAAATGCTAATAACTTGTTTATATATATGTCATTTTTTAAGAACTTATATCCGAGTTGTATAAGTATTTACAGGACATAATTTCTAAAGAAATATCATTAGTATATAATGGATAAATTTCCTTGATTTAAAATCTGATGTATTTCTTTTTTTTTTTTTTTTTTTGTAGTGATTAATTTTTCCAATTAAAACATCGTTAAACTGTTTTTTGTATTATGTATCAAAAAGACCATTTAGAGGAAAACTCTGAAGTAAAAAAACTTACACTTTAGAATTATAATAGTTTTAAATTATTTCACAATGATTTTTTTTTTTTTTTTTGGTACGCCATATTCATCATTAGTTCATCAAAATGAATGATTGAACTATCACTTTGAAGATTACTTGGCTTTTAAGGAAAAATAAAAATAATTACTATTCGTTCTATTATTTAAAATTGGCGGCATGGATTTGTGATTTTATCCGCCCACATCTCAACACATTTATTAAATAAAGAAAAAATAAGAAGTACTTCAGTATTTCACCCCAGCCTAAAAGATGAAAATGAAAAAAACACCTTCCACAGCTTTTATCCGAGGCCATAGACTTTTTTTTTAAATACTTAATTATTGTCAATAATAAGACTTAATTTTTTTAATAAGATAAAATACATTATCACACTCTCAAATTTTGAGGTTTTACGATTTATTATTCATAGAATCTAAAAGTGTGTTGTCCGCCGACAGTTTAGATATCTTCGGAACACGTCATTATCATTCTTCTTTTCGTTTTCTAACACTTCTAACACATCAATCTTTTCTTTCGTTAAGGAGTTGTTTTCTTAAACTATTACAATAAAAAAAATTATAGACCCACAGTGAATTGGACTTAGTTTTGGTTCTTTATTTTTAATAATATAGTCCGCAAAAAAAAAAAAAACCTCTCAAATTTTATATTTTAAGAAAAGTATAATCCCAATACATACCAGTTATTTTATTATTTTATTTACTAATATAATAAAATAATTATTTCAAATAATAAACCATTGTTTATGTAATTTGTAGCGTTTTCTTAATTTTTTTTTTAGTTAATTGTTGTTTAGTGAGTGAGTGAGTATAGAATTATATTATTGTGTAGTTATACATTTTTAATTTTTAATCTGTAAAGATTAAAAGGCTGCTCTTTATTTTAATAAAAAATTAATATTTAAAAACTTAAATTCAAATCTGTAATACTATTATTAATATAAGGTAAATAAATTAAAACGAAATGGTAGAAATAAAATATTCGTAGGCGAAACCGCGGGTAACAGCTTGTTTGTGTTATAATATCCTAGATACAAGTACTAAAATCTATCACAGTATGTGCCTGTTCCAAATGGAGATTCAATTGGAATTGTTAACAACTATTCATATTACACAACAATAGCTAAGACGCATTCAAAATTAAATATAAATAACGTACATGAACGCTTATATAAATTAACTCATAAAATCTTCCAGTGTTTCCCAAACTTCTCAAACCCTTTTATAACTGAAATAGGACATTATGAAAAAACGACGCTGCTTAGATATAAACTTCAGCAAATTAAACATGAATTGTAAATTGTGTCTATAACGATCTTATTTTGTTTTATTTCAAAACTGTTTTAATTTGTTTATCTTTCGATATATTTTTGCAAAAAATAGCTGATATGTAATAATTAGTAAAGAAAAAATGAATTATATGAGGGTATAGCCTGAAGCAATGTCATTATTATTGTACATATTTGTTAATATTTATGAAATAAAAGGTTTTGTTTGTGTTTATACAAACAAATTTCTTCAAAATTAGTATATTTTGTAGGAATAATTTATAATAACGTACATATACATAGATTCACAATAATCTGTACACGTAGTTCAACGATACGTTCAAATATTATAAATATATACTTACATATAATAAATCACTTGTTAAATGACATTAGTAACGAGATAGCAACGGTAGTAGGAAATACAGGAGTTAATGGAGCTTGAGGAGATAGCCTTTCCTAGGAATAGCCAGTGCCTTTTAAATCTTTACCTTTTTCTCGATAATAATTGTGGTGTGTATAGCTCTGTAAAGTAATATGTATCGTGTTGTTTGCATTGCATCATTACGCTCATTACATTGCATGAATGAAATTCTGATTGTTACGTTCGTCATTATAGGAAATATGAAATATTAAAAATACCACAAATTCACATCATGTTATCATTTATTTTATGCTTAAAGCTCTAGCAATGATATCTAACCATATTTATTTTTTCAGGTTCCAAAAGAAACCATAATTCTTACTTATTAGAGTGATTAAGCGTTTACCATTGGATACTAAATTCCCTCGTAAATACTTGTTTTAAATTTATATATATTGCACAAATACTAACTAATTATTATTTTTAGAAGTTGAAAAATAATTGGATTAAACGGTTGGGAATTTCTATTTGAATTGAGTTAATGAGGGAGAAGTACCATTTACACCCTAGCCTTTTTTTCGCGGTTTTAAAGATCACATTAACAAGTTAATAACTTTTTTCCAAACAAAAATGATGGGGAAATACATGCTCAGTAACGGAGCTCTGTTCCTCGGATTTTTTTTTTTAAGTTGTTAATTACCTCTCTCTTATAATTAGCTCAATTGACTTGTAAAATATAATAGTCACTTTACTTCTCACAAGCTTGCTGTGAGAGCTTGAGTAGCTTCTGAACTTTATAAAAGATAGTAATCATTACTAAAAAAAATCAAAAAAACTGAAATAAGTTCCATGTATGCTACTTTTGTAATAAAATATACTATTCATAACAGGATGTTATTAACACAAGATATTAAACCAACTAAACTTTTATTATTCGGTTTCGGTTCTGAAGGCTTGCAGTCAATGTCAAATGCAAGATCAACATCGTGTCGTTTCGTGATGTAATTTGATGTGTTGGTACATTGAACTTTCTTCAAGGCTGCTAAATTAATTAAGACTAAAACTTCTAATTGATCTTGTTAATCGGCACTTCCTAGTTCACACGGATCTTTAACGTTAGAACATCCGTGCCTCGGGCATCGATTAGTTTCTGCAAGGTTAATTAACTTTGAACAGTTTCCGTTAATAATCCACTGAGGAAATTTCAGGTCTCTCACTAGTATTTTTATTACTATTATTGTTTATAAAATTTAAAATAGGGAACGCATCAGTAAGATTAATAATAGCCTTACATAATTAAAATAAAAAAATTATTAACTATCTCGAATTTGTTATTATATAACTATTATATTAGGATAAATTTTATTGGTCATTTTAATTATTAATTACATAAGTTACCTTTAGAGATGTAAACTTCACATTTAACATGTATATATAAAACTTTCTGCAGTATCTAACTGGTCCAGTCACTCAAGATTCAAAAAGAGTCATTTAAAGAAAATAATACAAAAGTGTTCTTCTATTCGTTTCTATATTTTTTAGTGAAGTGCTGGTGGATCCGTATTTCAGAAACTTGAAAAGAAAATAAAAAATTAAATTTTTTTTCAGTTGTTCGCTTATCAAGTAAAGCACAACAAATATTCTAAAAAATGCGTACATTACATTTCATTTTTGGTTAACCTGAAACATAATTAGGGTTCCTTGAAGAAAGGTCACTTTTTCGGCCCTCTGTGGATAAAACAAAAAACTCCGTTCTAACTGTCTGGTTGCACCTAGCTAATCTAAATATTTGTAAAATAATTAGTTTGGGACTGTGACTTTGATACTTGGCCACAACCGGAGATGTTGATGAGAACCGAAAGTAGTATTTTTTAAACACGCTCTTGTGGGGTTTCATGTCAACCGAAACTTGGAGTATAACTGTCACATTTGGTTGGAAATTTTGTCTGATTTAATTTGATAAGAAATGTTTATCGAAAATTTCATAGTTTTCTAGTTAAAAGAGAACTTTGTGGTAAGAATGACGCCTTTCTAGGTGGCAAACCTGAAATTATTTTATGTTAGCGTTTACATTATATCTAATAACATGATGAGTATTATATTATCCATGGATATCATTGAATACTAATCTTCAAAAATGCTAACTTCTTAGTTTTTATGGAAAAACTGAAAAAAAAAAAGATCCAAACATTGTGTTACTGTTTTTTTTTTTTTTAGGAAACCCGAGGTGGTAAACCTTGAATTCGGATTCACATCTAAATAATTCTATGATTTTAAAACCCTCTGTTCACTGGACTAAATTTAAGAGAAGAAAATCTAATCAGGTGTTTTTAGATATTTCATCATCTGTCAATGAACATAAAATTTCAAACAATAAAACAATCCTGTAAACAAAGAAAACATTCTGGATTCTTTTATATTCTTTTTTACTAGCTTCTCGGTCATTAAGATGTTGGAAATACCTTCTTTCAAATCTTTCATTCAGAAGAAAATCCAAACCATTAATGGAACCGATCCCTATGGGTTGTAACCAAAGACTCAGCCATTACAAAACACTGTCTTAGCAACTCGAACAATAGTCATCACATTCATTGGTGCAAAAAGAGATAAAGTTGATTGCTTGTAAATGTTATTTCTGTATTTCGACTCGAATCCTAGGTCTATTTAACCAGAGAAAATAAATAAAATTAAACTTATCAAACATTTTTTTTTTTAATCTAGATATATTTTATATTCAACAGAACTATGTTTGAACTAACAACTTGAACTATGTTTTTATGAAATTTTCGGAAAAGGTTTAACTAGTATTTGAGGAATGGTAATATGAAGCTTACCTGAAATGTAGAATACTTCTATAAACAATAAGGTTATTCTTTTCTAATATCTTTTAATGATTTCAACTTATAATCTAATGGATCTTCTACTTGGCTGCCAAATACTGGTCCGATATTTTTTTAGATTGGGCATCTAAGTATTAAGAGATGTTGGCCAAGCCATGGCGAACTCCGCATGTCTGAGTTCGCCCTGGCTTGGCCAACATGTAGAGGCCTCTTAATACTTAGATGCCCAATCTAAAAAAATATCGGAGCATGTGGATGTACGAGTTGGTCTAAGCTCGTTGCCGATCCGTCGAGAGTCGGTTTTTTGGACACAGATCAAAGGGGTTTGTGAGAGCGCTCGTGTAGCATCTCCACCATTGTTCTTTGTCTAGTTGCAACTGAGAGCTGTTAGGAGCTTAGTTTCCTAGTTATAAGTTTTCATGTTTCTGAAATACGGATCCACCAGCACTTCACTAAAAAAAATATAGTATCGTATAGAAGAACACTTTAGTATTTTTTCTTTAAATGACTCTTTTTGAATCTTGAGGTTCTGGACCAGTTAGATAGATACTGCAGAAAGTTTTATATATACATGTTAAATGTGAATTTTTAATCTGTAAAGTTAACTTATGTATGCATTCGGAGTGCAGCTGGTTCTGTACTAGTAAAACTAGTTGGCAAATTCTGCATCAGAAAAAAATGAAAAATGCGATTTTTCTCAAATGTTTGACTCAAATTATTATAAAAATAATAAATTGTCGTTTAATGATTTATTGCGTTTTAAATTTAACCTATTTTCCAACATGTTTTCGGTTTATTCAATGATAAGTTTATTATTCTGAGATAGTTAGAACACAATCACAAGAACACTTGCGTTGTGATCATAAAGCTTATACAAAGCCGAGTACTATAAGAAAGATAATGGCAAGTTCACTCAAAGTGAATAATTGCAATGGATAGTGCGGTCTTCTTGGCGGCATTAAACCGCAACACCTTACTTCAGAAATGGCCTGACGTCCTGTTACAAAGCTAGGAATGATTTATCTATAACCATAAATAATATTGTATAATCTTATGCTAATAGTCCATTATATAATAATTTTCTTCATTCTATATCTTATATTACAATTATTATATTTTAAAGACATTAATTTGGTTTTTTTAATTGGATAATATTCATCTATTTATTAATACAATAATAAATATTTCCTTTGTTCTTTTTTTTAAGTTTTTTGTTACGTTTTAAGTTAAATGTATGATAAATGTTAAATATTGCCCAACCAGTCAAACGCATGATGCAAGAGTGGCCCAAATCCAAATTGGTTCAACGAAACAACTAAAAACACTAAAATAAATGTTGCAAGACAACGAAGAGAAAGTACCTACTATGTTCCACTTCCTAAAGAAAACAAATTATTACAATACAATATAAAGATTTCTTGATGCCAATAAATTTTATTATATAACTATATATTAATTTAAAAAAATAAAAAGTGATAAAGTTACTAACCACTCTTTTATTGCCAGTTTTCAAATTGTGGTCCATTTTTAAAATTAAAACAAATTTGAAGTGATCAAATGCTACTTTTTTAATGTTACTTGGTCACTTCCATCAACGACAATCGTAGTAAGGAAAAACGAATGTAGAAATATAATAATTATTTTAAAATTACAAATATTAGTATGCTATTATTATTATTTATTATTTATGGTCTGGATCATTTTTCACTTTTTAAAAACCGTCTAGATTTTGTTCTTTAACTTCAATTTTATCTCTATAAAAACCAATGAAATCTGGAAGACCTATAGCGATCTCCTAACCAAGCCTCAGTTCCATCTTATTTTTCTTTGGCTTCCCATGTTGAATCTTCGTCTGAAGTTGTTCAACCTAACTATAATAACAAAAACAACATCACAAAAATAATAATGTTCATGTGCAAAATAGATGGAATACATTTTTATTTATATTGTATTATTTTGAAAAGGTAGATAAATCATGATAGTACAAGAGCCCAAGAGGAGAAAAAGGGCAGTTATTTTACCCCATTTTTTTTATTACTTTAATGAAAACTATGTATAATTACTAGTCGAAATTAATGAGTCTGCCAATTTGGCGATCTTCTACCTTTATTTGAGAACTAGTCATAAAATCCTTCCCTCATGTAGTTATTTTTTTAGTATACTATTACCGAATTTTATTAAATAGAGCAATTATATTAGTTTTATAGGTCAAATTTCTTCTCTAAAATTCCCACCTTATTTTATTTATAATCTTTTCACTTTCTTAAGACTAGTTATTATTGTATAAATAAAATAAATTGTATCCAAGTTAAGTC
The DNA here is from genome assembly GCF_000696795.3 of Halyomorpha halys. Taxonomy (NCBI): domain Eukaryota; kingdom Metazoa; phylum Arthropoda; class Insecta; order Hemiptera; family Pentatomidae; genus Halyomorpha; species Halyomorpha halys. The sequence goes on from NW_027112578.1 coordinate 374,885, forward strand.
TCAATACACTCTTTATTATTTCTTTAAAAGTCAAACGTTTCGGCCAATTTGGCCATCCTCAAGGACAATATATTAATAACAGCTTTAATATTCATACATTTTTAACATTTTTAACAAAAAACATTATTACTAATAAAAAATTATTACTAAATATGGATTGATACCTCATATCTATTAATTTAAAAATTTTTGCAGGATATTCTACCCAGGTAATTTATTTCAGTCGAATTACACTATGAAACAATAAAACTATAGGAAATAATATTAATTTCATAATTAGTTTGCCTTAGCGTATATTTAATTATCTATTACGTCAGTTTTCCATTAATTTTTAGAACTTTTAATTACAGATTAACTGAACACTATTATCATTTTCTTATCATATAATATTTTTAACCTTCCTTACGCTCAGGTCAGGCATATAATTGATTTATTTCAAACTCTGTATTGGTCTAAGTTCTTATTTCTTTTATTATTAAAATTTATATCAAAGTTAATTATAAATACTAACATAATATTTACCTATATTTTTTCATCTATTATTTTTTCTTAAAATTTCTGCATAGTGTTGGACAAATTCCATGTTTTAATTTACTGTGTAATTCATGTTTTCTGATGTATAAGTAGACTCAAGTATTTTCATTTTGAACGTATTATTTTCTTTATGTAAAATTATTGTATTGTCAAAGTTGAATTTGTGTTGATTTTTAATTACATGGTGTTTTAGGGATTTTAATTACTTGGTCTGTAACATGGGGACTATTCATCTTTAAATAATTTATGGATATCTTCAGATAATCCCTTTATATAATTGATTTCATAAAATGTCTTATTGATTGCTTTATTATCTACTAGTTTGCTATCTGTCATATTTTTTTGATTTTTGAGGTTAATATCCCAAATCTTGTTAATTAATTTTTTTTGGATAAAAATGTTTCAGAAATATTTTAAATATATTATTTGTTACCATAAATATAACTAACTTACACCAGTTATTCTTATTGCTTTATTTATATAATTATTCATTATTTATTATGAAATGGATGGCAAGAATAGTAATTCTATATCTCATTATGCTCATTACTTTCCTTGTCCATTCTGTGATTATGTTCTTACCTTGCCTTATCATCAGCATGTCTAAAAATCTTAATTTTCCTTCATTTGCTAATTGCATTGTATGTAAACTTACTATATTATTTCGCTTATCTTAAATTAAATAGGTAAATGTTCATTTTATACCTACCTTGTTGAATTTGGATTCGGAGAACGGCCTTGACGTTAAATTCAATCTTTATTTGGTACCTTCCATAATTTGTGACTTAATAAATCTGCTATGAATTTATTTTGTTATCTGCGCAATGTATTTTTAAATATATATGATAAAATTATATAAGTTATGATTTTAAAGTAATTTTTTATGTAAGTCTACATTACTCATTTATGTCATATTACTCTTTTACTAGACAGATTTTTTATAATTGATGATTCACTAGTTTCCAGAAGAAGTAATATAAATGTATATTATATCTATAATATACATATATTATCATACAGATTGGTAATATTACTGGCACTTAAAGCAATCAATTATTATTACACAATGAAACGATTTATCGATTGCTTCAGTACCATATATACCGAACAGTTTAATGGAATGCAAAACTTTATACAACTATTATGCTAAAAGGTATCCTGAGCTAAGTAAGGTTTACTGTTTATTTCAACAACTGTCACCTGCCACTAACTTTCTATTTCACGGTTCCCTTTCCGTGCCACTACCTATCGTATTATTGATGTCATCACTGAATCCTCATAGTCTAGGTAAAGTTATTCCTTCTTTGACTAGATATTCTTTCGTTATTTATCTTCCCTTTATTCCCTTCATAACCCTTTAGTTGTTACATCAAAGACCAATTATTTACTTATATACTGACAACAAATATAATAATTTTAATATCCCAAAAAAAAAGAAGAAATTAAATCATCAATATGTAATATAATGCAATATCATTCCTGATTCAATTCCATTTGATTTTTTTTTCTTTACTACCGTAATTAAATTTTCATAAATCTTAATATCTTTTTTTATGATTGTTTATAATTTTTTTATTTACTTACAATAATTTTAATTTCTTAGTAAGTCGAGAAATAATTATTTTCCGTATTCCAAATTCTGAAAACTTTCCATTATAGTTAATTTAAAGAAAGAAAGTGAAATATCGATTTTAGAATTTGTCTTTATTGGTGCAATTATCTTGCTATAATAAATCCTCTCACTGCTTGTCTTTGCACCGTGAAAGATTTTAATTACATAAACTATTTTAGACTGCTTAAAATAACTGCTACATGCTGCTAAAAGGTTCATTATAATTAAGACAAAAGAAAAATCCTTATGATGATAAATTTTTCGATTCCAGTTTCTCTTGCATAGGCCCTTAAAAAAAATTGAGGTTTTATAATTTTTTTTTTAAATTATCAAATATATTAATTTTAAAAAGATAAGTTATTGCTGTATTTTTTATTGCATTTAAATAATCTAAATCAAATATAAAAAATACGAGAAAAATGTTTGTTACATCTCTTAATATACTGCTACTTCGTGATAGGAAATTTATTTGTAAAATTACTTAACTTTTTTAAGTTTAATGTCAATTAAATCTTTTAGTGCAGTCGTGAGTCTTTTGGTAGTATTATGTGAAAACCACTTGTTGCTTCGTGATTGCATCTGCGTGTCTGAAACTTGTCCCTATCTGTTTCCACTTTGTTATCGATTCGTGGACACTAAATCTTCTGCTGTACAATATTGGTAAAGAAGGGAAAATGAGAACTAAAATGTAATCCTCATTAATTCTTGATCTTCCATCCTTAACAATCCTTGATAATCCTCCGAGGCGTCTGAAAAGAAGATGGCCACGAGACCTTCTAATTTAAATTAATGCTTGAAGTTCCACCAATGGGTGGTTTCTTCCTAAGATTTTCAAGTGTATATGAAACATACAACATATTTACTTATTGTTTACTATTTATTATTTGTACAGTTCTAAATCACATTAAATAAATAAATTAAAAAAAAGAAGTAATCCTACGATTACTCTGGCTGGCTATTAGAAAAATGATATTCCATGGGTCTACTAATGATTTTGTGTTTCAACTCTTTTTCTGATATCATCAAAAATATTTTTGAGTTATTTAAATTCTTGAAATATTTCAATAACTGAAAAAGCGTTTTTGAGAATCAAAATCTTTTAAATAAGAATCTTTTGTATTATATTAGTCCTTATCGCTGATTTTTTTGTTATCAACTGCAATTTTTTGGGGAATTACAAAGATCTTATATTAGGTTATTAAGTTATAGTAAATCAAAACAATGAAGTGTAATTATAGATAATAACTTCATTTTATAAAATTTATTAGCTAAATGACATTTTAATAACCATTAGTGAAGTTTCTGTAATAATTTTAAATTTCTACCTACTTAATCCGTACAATAATCTTGAGAAATATACGTATCAGGTATCTACAACAAATTCTTAAATTCATACCACACAAAATCAATGTATCACATTTTCTTTCAAAAAAAATAATATCACGATTATTTATTTAAAATTACATTTTGTCAAACTTTTTTTAGTCATTATTTGTTTATTAATGATATAAAATAAATAATTAAAACAAGGAAGAGTACCTCTTCATTCACAAGATTAATTATGTGTGAAACTTTTCCAGTAGAAGATTAAACTTTAAAAAGATGCAAAGAAACTACTCGTAGATTCGATTGCTACAACACTTACTTGACAAACGCTCTAAACTTCCCATTCACTACGAAAAATTAGTATACACTACGATAATGAGACCAATTTGGACATATAGTTATGCTTCCTGATAATTATACCCTTGTTTTCCACTTAATCTAGGATATGTTCCTAAGGAAAAAAGAGTGTTCTCTTAAGTTTACTCCAATAACATTAAACTTTCATTATAAAAGCGATAAAAGAACAGGAGGATAATCTTAATTGCTTATAGTTTTCCAGATTGATTTATATTTATGGTGGTGACTTCGAGTCATAGGTCCATAGTTTGTGGTTTATTTGATATCTAATTGGATGATTGTATCCATTTATATTGGCATTGAAGGTCACCAGAAATAATTAATTAATTAATAATGGAGCTCGCCCCTAGGCTGCTCAACAGGTGGGAATATTTCAAATGTCTGCTGTCACCACCCCGATCATCGCTAAGTAACATATCACCAAATTCCATTAAGTATTGTCTTTATTCATTATGCACATTTCACTAAAGGATTATTACATCTTTTGAAGAAGTTGTATTCTTATTTGCTAACCATCAAATAATTTTTATTTTGCATGTTGAAAACGCCTCACATGACCTTAATTAATAGTATTTCACAGTTTTCCCTATTATAAATTAAATGTGAACTAGCTGACAAATATATAAATATTTTTAGCTTTATAGTATATTACTATTTCCACAGTAATTAGGATATTATCTTTTAAGTTTTATAGATTGCATGGGCTGAAACATTGTTTATTTATTTTGAAATAATTATCTTTTTATGAAACTCAATCGGTATTGCCTGGCTATTATTATTAAATATTAGTATAGTTTCTAGTTGCTATAATATATATATTTTTATTTAATTTATTTACTTACGTAATTTATTTATTATTATGTAGTTTATTAATTTACTTACGTAATAGGAGATAGTTGATCATATGAAGTAGATTGTAGGAAGATAGTCCGGGTAGTGGTCAGTAAAGGTATCGAAATAGTAAAATAAAACTATTTATTGTTAACTAACGTTTCGTCCCACTTTGTAGGGCTTCGTCAGGGCTGTCAATTTGAAACGGAAATGACGACTGAGTTGAGTTCAATAGTTTTATTTTACCATTTTGATACCTTTATAGACCGCCACCCGGTTTATGTTCCTACAACTAACTTATTTACCTTGCTAATTGATTAAACGTATTGGTTGAAAATAAAAATTGCGTCTCTGAGAAGGTTTTTGGTAATTAGAGGAAGTTAGGAGATTTATAATTAAGGTAAAAAGCCGGAAAGTCTATCGAGTTTTCTTCCGTAATTTGTGTATCACGCTATTCCCTAGAGAAAAGGGAAAGCAATTGCTAAAGAAAGTGCTCTTAATAAAAAAAACCTCTAGCGTAAAATAGGCCTAGTTGGAGAATAATTTTGTTTAGTTTTTATTGGTTTTAGGTCTAGAAGGCCTATCTATTCCTATATTTTATTCAGATACACCCAAAGATGTATCTATCAAAATTTATTTAGTTGCATAAAATCTCAAAAAACTGAATTGAAACTGAATTTTCATTTTGTTAAGGCGTCTGTTGAATTGAAACTCTAATGGAGGCTCTTTTCAATACCAATTTTTAGGTTCACACTTTGGGTAGACATTGTAACCGCTCATTGTTTTCTACCATTTTAGTTCTTATGTCGCTTTTAATTGCTTGCTTTGCCTCTTTCTATTTTAGGACATTGTTTTCCAATTTGCTGAGTGTAACTGTAAAGTCTTTGTCTGTTTAATCTACTAATCTGGTTTAGTGTTCCCACATGTTCTCTTGCCGCCTTCTATCCTACTCATGACTGTTTAGTGACGCTCTGATGAACAGCTCCGTACTCTGTACATCTTAATTTTCTTACTTCCATCTAGTGAGAAATGAGCTGATTTTTTATTTTTTCAGTAATTGCTCATTCGTGTTTAATATCAACATTACAGGTCGTTATTTAGCTTATTGGACGAAAGATTCTTTGAAAACTTGCTTTCTTCAGAACCTTCACCAGTTCTCACCATTTTAGATGTTTTTAAATTTTTGTAACTCATGTCACCACCAGCATCATGCTGAAATAATGTTCAATTCAAAGGTATAATTTATATTAATGAACTTTATTTCATTGAAACATAAAGTTAAACATAGAAATATGATAGTAGTTAATATAAAATTGAGTCCCAAGTCTGTTGGTTGTAAATAAGTCTGAAATCGTTAAAATATTAAAGTAACTTTTTTCACTTTCACTTACCTATATATGGAATATATAGTGTGGGGAAATATAGCGATTTTTCAAGATTGCGAATTCAAGTTTTCGACGGAAATACTCGTTTTTAAATCTTTTAAGTCCAAATAACACGGTTTCGCAAAATAGTCTATATGCGTATTTAAGTAACTAGTTCTGCTTCCTACGAAATAATTATTTCCTTGTTTTCCACGAAACCTAGATAAGACAATATTTTCCCATGGAAAAAATAGTGTTCTCTTAAGTTTATTCCTATAACCTAAACTTTCATTAGTAAAGCGATAAAAGAACGGGAGGATAATCTTAATTGCTTATATATATATATTATTTATTAGTTGACCGTAAAACTTAAATATAAGAAGATCGTCTGGGTTGCGGTGAAAAAAAGAACAAATAATTTTTAACTTTTTAATGTCCGACGTTTCGCCCCACTTTGCAGGGCTTCATCGGGCTGTTCAAAGCGATAGGTTAAACAGATTTATTTATATAATATTTAGGCTTAAGTTATATAATATTTGGAGGTTTATAATCTTTCTCCTATTTCATTAGGTCTAATTATGAATATTTATATTGTTGTATACTCACGAAACTTTTAGAGCTATGAGGAAGTTGGGGAAACTAATTTAATATTACAACTTTATAACGGCATGACATTTATTTATTCGACTTTACGGAATAGGATATTATGTACCCTTACCCGCAGCCTGTTTTAAAGGTGAATTTTTCAACCGCAAATCTGTCTTCCTTTTCAAAGGATGCTGTCGTTTCCTTCCTGTTGGCTAAGGCACGAAAGCTTTCCCCGGAGTCATTTTACTTTCTTTATTTCTTTCTTATTTCATTTACTTATATACGATTTTATACATTTTTATATATATATAATGTTTATTTTTCTTTCTTAGTATCCTATTATTATGTTTATCATTTGCATTCATCCTATAACTCTCATTGACTCTGATACTATCAGCCAGTCACCGCTCTCGAACTGTTATGGGCCACGTGGTGTGATCTACCTGTCAACATATGAAACGTCAGTGGATCAAAAGATTATAATCTAATCTTTATCGATTCTAATAATTTATGAATATTATAGTGTGAAACTGTAATTATATTTGTACAAGTAAAGTATTTTTCATTGCAAATACTTTACCTGTACAAATATAATTACTGTAATATTTATAAATAAATTATTAGAGTCAATAAAGATTACATTAGAATCTTTTGATCAACTGAAAGGTAACGTACCATATGTTGTATCTCCCGATGCCGTTTAACCATATATTTTTTTTT
>NW_027112578.1:388921-402233 GCF_000696795.3 Halyomorpha halys
TAATTTATGATTGAGGAAAAAGAGTAAATTCTCCTTTAAACTCTCAGTGCCAATAATGCTACAGGATTCTACGAGGGAAAATTTTTAATTCATTACCATATGTCGTACTATTCATCTTATTAGCAAATGAAAATGAAAATTTGCACCACTACAATCCATAAAGCGTTAGGGATTCAGTAGTTTGTGGGCTTCTTATCTCAGAAACTCACATTGTTGACTTACGGCAACGATTACAGGATAAATAATTATCTGCTACACCAGGATTGGAGTTGGCAATCCCTAAAAAAAATAAAGATTTTTTAATTACGCAAATCTGCAAAAAAAATTATTTTTATTTTAAACTTTTACCTAGTTAATCCTTAAAATCCAAAATAAACCAAAAACTAGTCTTACAAAGCAATTGACGTGATGGAAGTTTTCAAGTATTTTTTATTTTCAAGGATTTAGTAAGTTAAAGTTTGTAAGAATAAGGAAAAAAAAATAGTTATTTTTTATTTTTTTTTTTTCAAATCTTTTCGAAGTGGAGATATAAAGTCGCTTTTGAATTCAACTTTTTTTTTTTTTGTGAAGAGATGAGATTTAATAATTTCTGATTTTTTTCGTGTATGAAACAAAATAAAATTCCGATTAAGCCTTAAAATTTCTCAAATAAATAAAAGTGTCTCGATCTAATACACTTGAAAATATTAGACCATTTATTTAAATTATTAACAGTCCGTCCAAGCGAATAGTGGACTTTCGTTCGAACAATTTGACGACATTTGCAGAAACTATTGCCGACTTGTGAAAAACGCAGCAGAAAGCAGTTAGTTAATGCAGGCTAGGCTGTTTCAGAATGATCTACCTAACCCTTTTATTCAAAACAATTTTATGTGAACTAGAAGTGATTCAAAACTTATAAACATTTACCCTTCAAAACTACCTGTAACTTTAAATCGTATTCGAAGTCTTTGTCAAATCTTCACTGATTTTTAAAAATAATTATTATTTCATAAGTTATTGTTTATTAGAGCTGACATAATATAATAAAAGATCAGCTAAGTTTAGGTTAGAAGCTATGCGATTTTTTTTTTCCACTGGTTTCTTTCAATATTTTTTAACCATCTGGTTAATAAATATTTTTTTGCTGTTTAAAAGTTACAGCTATATCTTGTCAATACTGAAAATATAACCTTGGTGATGCAAATAGTTTGTTATCAGTCATTCAGATGTTAATGAAGAGTTTATTAACTCTTCCTTTAAAGAGTTTATCAGTTCGATAGCGGTCTGGAGTCAGTTTGTTTCTTTGTTTTTGTTTAGTGGTGCCAAACTTCATTGGTCATCAGCGCCATTTATATTTTATTTTATTTTGCTTATATTTGTTTAATTTAATTTATTTTTTAATTTGATTATTTATTATTATTTTTTTTTCTTCCGTTCAATATTATATTTTTGTCAGTAAATGTTTTGATTTTAAAACACTAATTCTATTGTTTTATCATCGTCTCCGAGGGTTTTTGAAATATCTCGGTTTAGTCCTAAGCTATTGAGATGTGGCGTGAAATATGGGCATTGTAGGAAAATATGGCTTATTGTCAAATTGTTGTTGCAATACTGGCAGTTTGGAGTCAGTGAGGGCGGTCGGTCTCGTAAAAATAATTGTTTCATTGGGGGCTCATTTTTTTCTTACTCCCCCTCCCAAAAAAATATAATGGAGTGTTTTTAAATTCACTATAACTACGATACAATAAGTATGAAAATTAATTCACTACAATAAACTAATTCACAAAAATTCAACTCATTAGCTCAGCGGTTTTATCCCATTCAGTCCGGCATTCATAATTTTGGAATATCGGAATATTAACATGAAAAACACTAAGTTTTGCTCCACTATTTTTTGTTCCTAAAATCATATTTAATTAAAGGGACTTAATTTTATTGCTACTTGAAAAATAAAAAATATTGGTTCCCCTGTTTAATGTTTTAAAAATTTACAAAAAATCTATTTTATAGCTAATTAAAAAAATATAAATATTACAACGATTTGCATTTCTGTTTGTTTCATTTTTTTAAAAAAGCTAAATAAAACCTTAATCGAAATACAGTAAAGCTTTCATTAGAGTATTGTAACAGATTCTCTTTACTGGAACAGAAAAACAAACAGGAAATGTTAGTAGGTATGTTTTAAATCTTCTAGGTTACCTATTCCTAAAGCTCAAAATTTAGAAAACAATTTAAGATTTTGTTAATATTTATGCCTGCATAGTTCCAAAAAGTTCCTCGGAGAAAATTGTTACTCCAGTAAATTACCCACATAAAATACAGCGGGGCAAAGAGAAAACGCATGCGAAATTGACAAGCAATCATCGGACAATGGGTTACTAAACTAATCCAATAACGAAGTATAAAGATGAATGAGCAATATTAATTGAAAATACTTAATTAACAATTAGATAAATGTAGAAACTTACGGAGGAACACTACAAATCAAATCAATCAAGGTGTCAGGTCCTATCCTGAAACTAATGGTCATTGGCCTGTGCTGGACAGAACAATTTTTTTTTTTAAACTTTATTATTTGATAGATATTACAATCTTCCACACTATTGTGGGAACTAGGTAACAGTAATGAATGATCACATTAATACTAAAATAGAATAAAATAAGAATGAAAATAAATAAATGAAAGAAATAAAAAAAAATTACATAAAATCTCTCTTAAAATATATACAAATAAAGAAGGACAAAGAAAATGAACATAATCAAACTATGTGTATGAAAAAAACAAAATAAGAATAAAAATAATATAATCTCTAGTCACATTTACTCTCTTATATTTACACAATCGACCTGAGGATCCTTCCCCGTGTGGGAAGTAGGACAGAGCTCAAAAGATCCCAGCGCATCCCTCTCGTTGCATCAGTGGTAGTGAGCCAGTGGAGGCTGAGCAAGTGCGCTAAACCCGCAATCACAGAACAAAATTAATCTCTATTTCTTTACTTCTATTTATACAGTTTTTCAGAATATATTTAACGTTCGGAAATTCTTGTTGGATCTACAATGATAATTTCAGTCAATTATTAAAATCTATCTTAACCAACTCTTGCAGTTTAATTTGTTTTGTATATCAATGAACATGATCCGTCGTTTTGCTATATTTGTTATGTTTCATGTTTTATCATATTATATTTAATTCAAGTCTTGACATTATACTAAACGTTTATCATATTCAAATATCATAAATTTGGACTTGTGATATTTGAATGTGAAAGCAATTTTTTTTTTTAATATTTATTTATTGCTATTTACAACTAACTGTACATTATAATACACTTAGTAAATCTGATCTAAGTTAAATTGGAGTGTTACAGGCGTGTAGAGAAACTACCTATTGGTAGCACTCTAATGACATTTTACATTAGCTGGTCTCGTGGCCATCTTCTTTTCAGGCGCCTCGGAGGATTGTCAGGAATGGAAGAGGATGCAAGATTAGAAACTAGGGGGTTTGATGAAAGCAAATTTAAAAAACATATATACATTATATAATATTAATTTCACTTATAAAATTAAATTATAAAATTTAAATTAAGCACTATATTTTGTTTGCGCCTTCTAAATTATGTTGGATTAAAATTAGAATATCAGATATATATGAAATCTTTATGTATTATTAAAATAATCTAAAATTTTAGAATGAAAAAATCAACATTTATTTGGTTAAAGTTTCACAATAATAAAATTTAAACGTGTTTTAATATTATAAAGGTTAATATACCATAGTTTAATAAATTATAAACATATTATATCATTGTATAAAATAAGTATTGTACGAGTAAGCTACAATGTATGTTTATAACACTTTTTTTTTCACTTTTAATGTCAAGAGACAGAAGATACAATGAATAGTTTATTGACTTTCCACCTGAGGCTGAAGCAGTGGAGAGTATGTTGTATTAATCGTGGGACTATATAGGCTTGCACATCTGTATTCCGAGAGCTTAACGTAGATATTTCCATAAGCAGCCAGAAAAACAAAGTTTTGTTAAATTTTGGACATTGTTATTCGAAGAGGAGAGCCAATACGGATGTGACAGGCCCAGTTGCAGTTCTATATAAATTCTTGGAGTCCATCCAGGACTCCTCCTCCTCCATCTCCCACATCTTCTTTGGATGGAAACGTCTCTATTAATGTTTTACAATTCAATCTTCAATTCATTGATTGCAGATTCATCAATGAGTAATAATTTTGTTGCATGACATAATTACCCAATTAAGTTCGTCATATATTGTTAGTTTATTCAACCTCACTACTATTACAAAGTAATCCTCTCAATTATAAGGATCAATTCATAGGAACTGACAATAATTCTAATAATAATTTGCTATATACTGTTTTTTTGAGAAACCTTTTGACTCCTTAAAATTTTGAAATTGGTCAGTTGAGTCCGCTAGGAGCTGATTTTTTTAATATTTGATCTACTAATCTGGCATTATATATCATGATTTTACGAAAAATATGTCTGTGAAAGAATAAAATAAAGTTCATTTTCGGTTTCGGCCAACCGAAAACATGTAGACTAGCCAAAATTATCAAATAAAATTTCAAAAAGTTGTAGTCTATGTTATTGGTTTACTCATTGTTATATTTTTTAATCTATTGATTCTTTTTTTTTGTAATAAATAAAATTTATTTTTTTCTGATTAATTAACCGATTTTTATTCTCATTAAAATTTTTAACTTATATAAAACAGATTCTGTTGTAACTAATGACCGGTTAAGAAACAAAGTGTGCAAGTCTTCTTCAGTTTCATTTGCTAGATATTTTTAATACAACTATAAAATAAACTTTTTATATAAATAATGTTTTGACGTAACCGATCCCTCAAGAAACCTTCTAAGACAAGATGAGATAGGACCGTTACGCAACCGTATTTCTTTCGAACAGGTAGGCACACTTAGACAAAAGAGCCCGCACCTATGAAGAAAAAAAAGTGAGATAGAAGAAAGAAAGGATTCGCCCAAGAAAAAAGACACCTGTCCTCTGTTTGCAGAAGCTCACCTTTTACACTTTCCTGTCTCCTTATAATGTTGAATATTTTTCAATATATTGCACAATTTTATCAATGTATACCACGAATTCTAAGTTTTATGAAAAAATTTTTTTTACCAACCTTCATTATCAGCAAACGAAATCTATCGCACTGTCTGTGTTATCTAGTGTATATGCTAGATTACATATATTTTTTATTAAATCATGAAACTTAGGAATTCTATATTTAGCGATATTTTTTCAAATTTCTCACCAAATATTTTGCTTACCAAATATCTTCCAATAATAAAACAATTAGAACCTAAAATGTTATGCCCTAAATACCATTGATAAAACAACCTCTTCAGTTAAAGAACAATTTTTAATTAATCTCGATCATTCCTTGCGCACTTTTAAATTATTAAAGTTACATTTATTCAGAGCGACCCATTCATGATTTTCCTCTAGTCTGTCAATAAAATTAAAAATTTTAATATACACAACAATAGTCAGACTTACAATATTATAATATCACAAAGTTTTAAAAACAACAGAAAATATATTTTTTTAAAGTACTAGAAAGAAAATCTAGTGGTTAAAATACACAAAATTGCAGTGGGAACTGCCAAGAAACAATTTCTTATGAGAGAGAAGTTAAAATGTTTGAACTCCTAGAGAAAAAAAAACAATATAAAAAATGCACTTTTTAACCAACCTAGACCGGCTGGAGGGTCAAGCAAAACGTATATTTTATGTTTTTTATTCATCAAAATGTAACTATTGTGGTTCGATCAGATGTATATACCTATTAGCAGCTCCCAAAATAACATGCAAATAAAGAAAATAAAATGCAGTATTTTTACTTTGTTTTCACTTTTAATTATTGGGGTATTTTAATGACTGCAACGGTTTATAGGCTAAAACTATACAACTTGAAAATTATTTCCAAAAAATATAATTAATTTAATTTAAAATACGCAACATAAAAAAAAGAACTATAGCTAAACTAAAATACAACTAATTTGATACTCTTAAATAATTATTTAACAATATGTAATACATACATTACTATCATATATTGTTCTTGTTGTTAGGCAACTAGAAAATATAAATTTTAGGATATAAAAATAATTAAGTAAGTTAGAACATAATTGTTTGAAATCTGAATATTATTTTGCCATTTAAATACAAAATGAAGGTGAGCCCCGTTACCTACAATCATCATTCATCATCAGGTGTAATTATAATCTAAAATAAAAGTAATGATAAATCACATCATGACTCCTTCAAGTACAATCCAGTAGAAAGAGGACAAAATTTAGTTGTGAGGGATTTTTAGAAGAAAAATATATACCTATTAATATTTAGATAGAGGGCCTTGTATTATCTTGTATTTTTTAACTGTTCAGGCTTGATCGGAATTTTCAATAAATATAAATGCTACGAGATTAAGCTAAACATCAATTCTAGAAATATTTGTGGCTCAAATGGATTAGAATAATAAATATTGGTTCTCCGTAAAACCCGGGATTTAATAATCAAAAGTTCACATGAGTATTGATAATAAAAACAAATATGCATGTTTATTTAGTTGTTATTAACTTCCTTATTGCTCTTCATTTATGATTGTTTTAAAATAGTTTCACTGCCTTCAGTCTTATCACCAACCTAGTTTAACCAAAATTTAAAGATTAAAATTTATAGCTGTGAAGTAAAAGTCTAAGCTCACGCTAGACATACCGTTATAATAATGAAAGTCATTGGCTCCAAGTATTTTGAGTTCTGCCCCAACACTCTTGACCTAGGTTCAACATTAGACCACTACTATAGATATAAAATTCGATACAACCCATATTGTAATATTTTATATTATATCAATAAAATTGGTTTAATTTATTAGTTTTATTTCGGGAAAGATATATTATAAGAATAAATTGTTCTAATTTTTTTTGTCTCACGTCTTGCTATTTTTGTATTGTTCCACTAAATGTTCGATAGGAGAAAGGAATTGGAAGGATACTTACACTAAAAATACATTTCTCACAACGTATATTGCTTGGAATGAATACTCTATGGAATATTTTTCTAAGATTTGGCCTCATTACACTCTATTATGAGTAAATGAGTGAGACTCATTCTAAATAAGTCTCCCTTATTTATAAGAAATGAGTAAACTCATTTTAACGGATAAGTTTTGATTGTCACCATTATTTTTCTGGTGTGGTTGAACTCAATAATGTAATATTTCATTGGTATTCTATCTGTATTGTAAGTGATTTTTGTAATTAACATAATGTTTATGAAAGAATTGTGTATTATTCTTAAACAGTATGTAAAAACAATCAGGCGAACTACTTAAAACTTTCCTGGCATCATATTTAAATTAACCGACACTGTTGCATAACTCGACACACGATTTCCTCTTTCTTAATAGTTCTTAAATAATTCAATTTATTGTTTTTTTACTTAGCATGATAGGTTGTATTAATTTTTTTTAACGATGAGCTTACTAATTTTAAAACCTAACCACCTATTTTTTTTTTTTTTTTTTGTAGTAAAGCTGAAGCACACCAAGTTTGCCTAATATTATAAATAGGTTACCTAATTTAAAACATGTTTCGAATGCTTGAGGAATTCGAAAGGCATCCTACCTATACATCCTAAAACTAAACAGCCTGGAATGTACTCAAAACCGCAACAGCAGGTACAAGCACCGGTTTCTTGACCAAACGTTGCACTTCAATTGCAGAGATTTTCAGGTATCGGACATTGTTCAAACTGATTTTGGCTTGAAAACAAAAGAAAATGGATCGCAGTCTCGCTTCTTTAATTTTCTCTTTTTTAGTTCTAGAACGCATAACATATGTTACTGGAGATTTTTCATGACAGTCATGATTGGTATTATGCTATAACTGGCTTTTTATTTATTGATTTTTTTTTACGGAGTAATATTTGTTATTCATTAATAAATAATATAAAATAGTCATAATTATATTAGTCAGAAAACCAAATTTAAAATTAGATATAGATAAAAATTGTTTGTGGCATGTATAGCCTATATACCTTATTTAAAATGCTTCTATATAAAAATAAAAATTGATGTTAATGTTTTATATTATTATAACCATTCTATCAATAGGTGTATTTTATTTTTTCATCTATTTGTAAAGAAATCGTTCCTCCTCAGTTGAGTCCTTCAATAAAATGTTCCACTTCTCTATTTTCTTTGCTCTGATTAACTTCAGTGTCGCTTAGTTTAGGACTATTTCCATTAGATGAAATTTTTCGGATACCGAAGTTTTAATTTGAAGTTAATTGGTGTTGATGCAGTAGAAATGCTAAAACTTTTTGATTACTTTGAGCTTTAATAATTTGTCATGAATACTAAACAGTTAAAATACACCACTAATCGAAGTTTTGGTTGTGAAAATTGATATTTAAAAACACTTACACAATTTATCTTCCATTACATTTTATGTATTATAAATCATTCATAATAATTTACAGATTTCAAAGTTATGAATGTTTGAAGAAACGTTTGTACGTGTTTCTCATTTTCATCAAATATGATTTCGATGGGAAATAGTCAATGAAAGCTACCAAAAGTTTTGGTTATTAAAATAATTATTTTTTTGTGTATTATTTTTAATAATATAGGAATATTGATAGGTTTAATTTGTTTTACGAAAGAGTAGTTGGAAAGATGCAAAATAAGAGTAGTTGATTATATAAATATTTATAATAATAAAAATGAAAATTACAAAATTAATGACGAAAAAACACAATAAATAGTTTTTTAAGTGATATTTAAACTGAAATCCGCTAATTATAAAACACGAAGTATATATGAATATAAATTATGGACATTAAAATCAAAAAATTTGTTTGGAAAAACAAATTAAAATAGGCAACAATATCTTTACGATGATACATTTTCTGTTAAAGACGTTCATTCGTTAGGACTTTTTAAAATTTCACAAAATTAAGAAAATAAAAAATGAAATTAATGTGAATAATTATTAAATACAATTGGTTGAGAGAAAAGTCTCGGATTTAAATCGGTAGTTGTTAATAAGATGATATATTTTCATTATTATTTGCGAGACATTTGATTTCATGCGGAATTCATTTTTTTCGCTCAATATTCTTCAATGGATTTCTTCGGATTGAAGTTTGGAAACTTCCCCGCTTGAAATATTTTAGTTTTGGTTTTTTCTCGAACACCATTCATGTTAATAATCACACTTCAAAATTTCGGGTTAGTATACTGTATTCCGAATTCCACACCGCCTCTGTAAATAGTAGTGTTTACTTATACAGAAAAAAATGACGTAATATTTGAATGTTCGTGGGTGTTGTTATATAAGATAAGATTGTGCCACATGTTGTTCAGAGATCATTCCTACAGGCGTTCATATCATCACGGGCAATCGTGGTCCTAATTTGAACGTTATTGTTAACTCAGGAGTTACTATTTAACTCTTTTGTTTAATAATAATAAACCTACTATTTACCGAAAACTATTACTTAACAACCATAAGATATACGGTCACCGAAAAAAGTATTTTTTTTTACACACCTCGTTTTTTTTAAATTATGACTTAATGCAATAAAAAAAAAACTTATTACTTCAAAAATAAAAAGTATATTTATAACTTAATAACTACAAATAAAATTCACATGAAAATCTGGTTTCATAAAAAAAAAAAAAAAAAAAAAAAAAAAACTAACAATAAATAAAGAAAAAAATTATTTGCACACCTTGCGTTTTATTATTTTTTTTTTTTAATTTAATGTTTTGTATGCAGTCCGTTGGCGTCTTTTCTCGCTTGTAAATGTCCTCGGCATTGAGTGGACGAGGTTTTTAATTAAATCCGTATTAATTTATTCCCATTCTTGCTGTAAAGGATCCTTGAGGTGGTGTCTTCCGGTTATTTGGTGTTTTCGATCATTTTTATCTAAAATATGCCAAAAATTTTCAATTATGTTTAAGTCAGGAGACCGTGGAGGGATATGAAGTTGTCGGCGAATGTTAAATATTAACCACTATTTAGTTTTGTTTGCTGTATGTTTCGGATCATTATTATGCATAAAAATATACCGATCCAGAATTCCTAATTTGGCTGCACTGGCTAGGAGGTAATGGCACAAAATCATTATAAGCCATACATCCCCAAACCATTACACTCCCATCTCCATGTTTTACAGTAACTGAGACGTTTTGCTTCCTGAATTCTTCACTTTTCCTTCACCATATCGTCTTTCTGCCGTCAGATCCAACAAATTAAATTTACTCCGATCAGAGAATAATACATTTTCCCCAAAACTGATGGGCTTGTTGATGTAATCCATAGTAAATAAGAGCCTTTTTTGCGATTGGTTTCACTGATATAAGAATTATTTCTCGGAACTCTGCTGTAAACTCCTTCAAAATTAAAAAAAATCCTAAATGTGCCTCTTTCTTCAAATCTCTTAACTACGTATCTGAAGATAGAAAAATTAATACCTAACTAATTCGCTATTTCTTGACATAGATTTTCTTTGATTTCGAAATAATATAACTTTTTCGCGGCACTTAGTTCACTTGTTTTGGCATTAGGATCGGTTAAATTAAAACGAACTTAATAGATTGAAATATTTTATAATACTGATAGAAAAGAGCAAGATTAAACTCAAGCATACAAACAAGAGCAAGTAAACAAACATAGTGTGCGAATACTTTGCCTTGTGTTTATATTATGTTTAAATACATTTTTATTATGATCAATATTTTTAATTGAATTTATACTGTTTTTTTAACAAGTTTTAATTGTATTTTTTATTAAGGAACCTCAAACTATTTTATTATTATTTAAATTCATTATATAAAGAGAAGCTAAGGTGTCCAATACATTATTTGGTCACCGCAGTTAACGTCCACTGCAGTATTTAAATCATATTCCACATAAACTATAATATATACCACAAGGTGCTTTTGTTAGTAATGATTATGTTGTTTGAAAAAGAACGTAAATTTTCTATTGTAAATAAGTAATATCTTGGTGAGGAGTTAGCAAAAAAAAAAAAAAAAAATGATACATAATATGTAGATCATGTATAAAACCTTTCTTTCTTTTTTTAACGACTATCTTATATTGCTCTTATTTTATAAAAAAATTTTTTATTTAATAAATCACAACAAAACTAAACAATTTTTTTTTTTTGTTTTAGATTTAAATTAACAAAAGTTTTTTTTTTTGTTCGACTAAACATTAAGATGTCTTTTTAATTTTTATTTTATGTTGACTGAAACGATTGCATTTTTGTCGGTTTAATAGCCTTTTGACTTTTAAGGAATAATTTTGATGAAAAATATTGAAGTCCAAACCCTCTACAATTAAAAAAAAATCAAATTCATAAATTGATGGTACTTAATGAGAAACATTAAATAAATGATATAATTATACAAATATTATTATACTATAAAATAGTAAAAGTAACAAATCTTAAACCTATTTATGAGAGTATTTTTCTTGATTTTGTTGTAGATTACTTATTTATTTTATTTTTTTTTTACCTTAGCTGTTTACTTGGGGGTGGGGGGAGGGGAGAACTCTTAAGGACCCGAGTTCGAATCCGGCTGGGCAGAAAATATTTTTCTGTTACA
Source organism: Halyomorpha halys (assembly GCF_000696795.3). Lineage (NCBI taxonomy): Eukaryota > Metazoa > Arthropoda > Insecta > Hemiptera > Pentatomidae > Halyomorpha > Halyomorpha halys. The sequence continues at coordinate 400,577 of NW_027112578.1, forward strand.
CTGTAGCCGTGAGGGAAACCAACTGTTGTTGGTTCTGGAGCCCTCCTGGGGTCGACCCAGCCTCCTAAATTGGGTACCATTAATTGGGTAAAAATCTGGCGGTCGAACGTGATTCTGACCAAATCACCTCCTTATACAACCGTTGATCTAGTAACAGTACTCCCTTACTAAGTACTGAACCCCTGACCCTTCATGGGTTGTAGCGGTACAGATTTAATTTAATTTAGCTGTTTACTTACTTTGATATTATTTATCTTCTTATGTTTATTTGAGATGTGGAAATATGATTTTCTGATTAGTATTACCCATTTTGCTTGAAATTTATCCTTTTTTATTTCTTATTTTATAATTGTCGTAATAGTCTTTATCCTTGATTGCGGCAGATTGTATTGTTTTAATAATGTATTTTTAATTAACTCATTCTCTTGGAAACGAAGTAAGCTTAAATTTTACTTTTTAATTATAAAGTTTATGTTTCACTGGGAAAAATAATAAATTTTGTGAAATTGCTCAACCACTATTTTCTATTACTCAAAGTATTTTTAACTTGAAATGATACCTCATTTCTTTAAACTAGTGTGGTTTAAAATTGGCTGTACATGTTATCAACAAAACTATACTGAGAGAATTTTGTTCTTAACATCTAGTCCGTTATCCTCAACACAAGAGGCCTAGAGCTAGTACGGACCAGAACATGAATTATGTACATACTAACATTTCAAGAACAATGACCTTTCACATCGTTTATGCCAGTTTTATTCTTCTCATCGTTTCTTCCATGGGTTTTTCAACAGGCTCTTTAACCTGTTTAGGCATTATTGAATATCGGACTGTTATAGAATCGAAAATCACTCAGCTCTAGTTGGTTGAGAGGTAGCGATTTGCATGCTCACCTTACACGGCCGGAGAAAAGCGTGTGATTAAAACCCGGGAAGGAGATTAGTTCCGCCGCAAGCTGGAGGGCTAGGGCATTTACTTCAGGATTGGTGACAGCAGTCTTCGTCACTGATGGGTCCTTAATGGATCTCGCCTCAGTCCCTCCTCCTTCTCTTTATAAACTATTGTTAGCCATTGTAAATAATTATATAAATACCAATTAAAGATAATACTAAATTATTTCATTTGTTAACCATAGACGATTATTCACATACGATAAGCTTGAGGTTGAATTAAAATTTTGTTTTAAAATATATTACACATTTACTTACATAAAATATTATTTAATTATGATTATCAAACAAAATGGATTAATGATTGGAGAAGATGATGGTCGGGGGGGAGAGGGGAGGGGGGGTGCGGTCAGCAAAAAAACAACATAAATAAAATAAAAATATTTATTTATGCCGACGTTTCGACCTGATTTTCAGGTCTTCATCAGCGCTATAAAAACAAAAAGATAACAACCATCATTTAGAGAGAGAAAAAAAAATTATATAAATACAAATAAAATAGATAAAACTATATATATAAATAAAATAACAAATAAATAAATACAAATATATAAAATAAATAATAGACTAAAAATTTGGAAATATACACAATAATGGAATGAAAATGTAAATTAGTTGATTACTAACTATGGACATGACAGTAGTAAATTGATTACATTACGTCTTTTGCCTACCTGCATTCTAGCGGGTTTTCCTGCAATTTATAA
>NW_027112578.1:402323-404029 GCF_000696795.3 Halyomorpha halys
TGTTGTTTCTTTGCTGACCGCACCCCCCGACCATCTTCTCCAATCAGTAATCTACGGTCAACTATATGCACCTCAAAATGGATTAATAAACGGACGGAAAATAGAGTAATAACATGACCTGAATTGAAAAAAATATATATGATTATTTAACCTATTGGAAAAATAAGTAAACAATTAATTGTAATAAAATACATCCACATAACTTCGACAATCTTCACCCACTGACATTAAATATCCAACGTTTTGGTAAACCTGGCAATTATCAAGAACAATCTTTTAATTGATAGCTTTAATCACAATCCTAATTATAATTTTTTTTAATACATTATGAACATAAAATTAGCCTTTATCTTAATTTTAATTTCATGGCCTAATATTAGTCATTAAAAATGTTTTAATGGTTTATAATAATGTAAATCGCTGTCCCTGTTAAACTGTGTAACATCTCACAAATGGTATTTTGAGATACGCATGTAATCTTAATAATAACTGTAAGATCTATAAAGTAAAACACAGAAACATAGTAAAATATATGCCATAAAATCTTAGCAAAATAAATATTTCGAGATAATTGAATTTTGACCTGTATAGATCTTATCCTTACTGCTAGGATTACATGAATATCTCTAAATAACCACTATTTGAAATGTTACCTATCGAACTGGAACAGCGTTGTAATACTACAAAATATACAGATTAACCTATAATACACAATTAAATAAGGAAAAACAAATATACTCATGTTGTAATTCCTTGGTTTGTAAGAAAGAGCCAATTGCATGGGGATAGAGATTTACATTAAAAAAAAAAAGTTCATAAAGTTCCACTCCTAATTACCTACAGTTAAAGGAGCAGTGACCTACAACTTGGAAAACCCAACCACAACTCGAAGACTGAAACCCAGGCTCCTGCAGGACCTCCTGTTATAAGTTCTATTCTTGCCACCCAAAAATTTTATTTTATCTCAACTTTTTTTTTTCCATTAGAAGTCAACTATTTATTTTATTAGATCTAATAAATTTCATTGTTGTTTTTGTTATTAACTTTGCTTTTATCTTTTATTAAGAATTATTAATTTTATATATTTGTTATATCTTAATTTTTTTAATTTAAAACATTGTATATAGTTAGGGATGTCTTTCGTATGAGACAATACCCTCCCCCCCCCATAATCAATTGTAAAAAAAAAAAGTACCTCTTACATTAACCATGTAAGGACAACCAGATCTGGTATCGAATAAAAAAATAAAAAATATTCTCATGATTAACATGCATCATTATATGTTTAATCTGTCTAATATTTCACTTAATTTTAATTATTGTCTTTGCAATTTTTCTTATATTATTATCAAATAACCTATCAAGACAACTTTATTTAACTCACCTCACCAACCAGGTTAGGCATATTTCAATTATATTCTATCATTGAAAATCCTACTAAATTTGATTACAAACTATTTACCTCATATCAGCCATGTTGTTCGCAAATTAATTTAACTTAAAATTTAGGTAAAATGCCGGTTCAAATTTCCGGTGTCTGATTTAAAGTTAACTGTATAATAATATTTTTTGATATATGAATACCTTCCATTATTATTCTTTTGAAAGTATTATTTTACACAAAGGAAATAATTGGCCGAAACGTCAGATATTTGAAGTGAATCAATAAAGATTGTTGAGACGACACGGATGTATTTTATATTTAA
>NW_027112578.1:404099-407042 GCF_000696795.3 Halyomorpha halys
TATATACAATTATTTTATACAGGAATTTTTTTTTAAATGTGAAAAAGAAAAGGAAAATAATGTTGAAAGGTTATTGGTTCCCTTTCAGTTCGTATTAGTAATCCTTACAAAATACACTTGTACCACTCCTCTGGTTCTTTTGTATATCCACCATTTCCTCTCACTTCATTCATACATCTCTGTTGTCAATTGCGCTAAAGTATTACCTCTAACCACACGACGCTATACGTTATAAAATCAGGAGTTGTCTTCTCTATTTGTTTTACTTTTATAATAATTTATATCTAAAATCTTAAATTCCCAAACACACAGTTCTGAAGTCCTGAAAAATTATTTTTATCAGTTCATTATTTTTATGAAAGGAATAATAATAATAATAATAAAAAATAATCGAACGGTTTTTGCTCTGTTATTCTTAGATAATAACTAGTATGTATTGTGAGCCCTATCAGCTATAAGCTAAGAGGTCAGAATAAACTTCAATACTTCTTGGTATGAAGTAAAAATTTATAGTTGGAGATATCGATCAAACTTCACATTGCTTCTTACATAATATATAGTACACATATATTATTAAAATACCTTTTTAAGTAAGGACAGATAATTAATTGCAAATTTCTCCAGTTCCTCAGGGTAGTATCCTTGGTCCTATCCTTTATACAGTTTTCACAACTGACATCCTAACACTATCCTCACCATGTATGCCGATGACACATGTCTATTGTCAGTGAACAATGATCCTTATATTGTATCCCAAACCCTCCAATCCCATTTCACGACCCTTGAAGAATGGTGCCAAAACTGGAGGATTAAAATTAATTCCAATAAATCCCACCAAATCACATTTACCCTTCGTCGTAAACCCATGACTTCTTGCTCTACAGTATCCTTTCATAATACCCCTCTTATTCCTGTCGAACAGATCCCTTACTTAGGACTACATCTGGACAAACGACTGACATCCTGGAATCCTTATACAAGACTAAAAAGACAAGAAACTGCTCGTCGATTCCGACTATTACATTTACTAGACAAACGGTCTAAATTGCTAATCCATTACAAAAGACTACATGACTATTATAAGGTCTATCTGGACTTACGGAGTTGAGCTTTGGGGCTCCACTAAACCATCAAATTCCTCCCGAATCCAATCCTTAATAGGAGCATTAATTAATTGGCCTCGAGATCTTCTCCTCTAGATATGTTATTGGAGTTCTATCAGTGGGTAGATTCTCCACATGTTTGTATCATGTCACTATGTCACCTACAGCAAATTTACTTGTTGTATATATTTGTATACAGTTGTAAATAACAATAAATTAAAAAAAAATTGTCCAGTCTATCGCCAAAAAGGCTTATGAATTGTGTAATGAAGTACTCTGGATGTTAGCCTCGAAGCGTATTCGACCTTAGTTATGCTACTCAAGTCAACTTTATTAATCACTTAGTTAATGAGAAAAAAACTCAAAAAAGAGAATACTATTTCTATTGTACAATTGTTGAAAGATTTTAAAACAAAACTTTAAGTCTCTAAAATATCAGTATATAATTTGGCAGTCGAAATTTCGCCAATTTTGGTATCAGAAAAAGATAAGATCATACAAACTAAGGACATTAAATCGTTTGCTATTTTTTTTTTTTCCGATTGATCTTTCTCGAGACGATCTGTTATCCTTGCTTTCTCCTTCAAAGTTAGTGGGAAGTATTTTCTTTTCAAAGTGTACATTCTATATTCAGTAAAAAGTCGAATAGCAATGACTTATTTCTTATAATTATACTATAAAAAAATATTACCTTTTAGCTTAAGGGGAAAAAATTAATGTATAATTATATACAAATGCTATGTTCGCCTTAATGCTATAAATATTCAGGATATATACAATAATGATAAGAATATGTATATTGTGTTTTAGGATTATTTGGAGTCAATTTTTAAATGTTTTATTTTTAATTTAAATTAGACAAATTATTCTTTTAATGAGTAGTTCCACCTTGCCCAGTTCTAAACATATCAATAGGATCATAAAACCATGGTACAACTCACTTTAATATTTTCTTACATCTGCTGAATAACTTTTTTAAAGAATTAACCTGACATACATTTTTTTTTAAATATTACTTATATCAGGGATTAAGGGACTTGCTATGATTTACATTAAGATATAAAAACATCAGCACTCACAAAATAATAAGTTTATAAAAAATACTTATATGCATTAAATTTAAAATTAAGTATGAAAATAAATTGAAATTACTATTTATCTTAATTAATTTATGTTCGAAAATACTCAGTGTTAGAAGTTGCATATTTCATAAAAGTTGAAAATGAATACTTTCTAAATATTTTTTCGGTTAATGTTAGAAATTTAAAAATGACAAGTCAGAGTGCATGAAAAAATAATAGAGTTAAATTATAGACTCTTCTTAAATGAATATTGAAATTTATCGTATTTTTTTTATAATTTCTTTATTTTTTTGTAATTTAATATTAGCCACTAGTGGTTTATCATTGGATAATAAAGACTGGGAATAGTAGAGAAAGATGTCATGTAATATGGACAATCTATAAGAAGATAATAATGATAGGTAATTATTTGAAATATAATAAAACTCAATAGTTATTTCAATGTTAATAAACTCTGATGCAGTCCGCCTAAAGATGGGTTGATGGCCCCGAAGCGTAATGATTAACTTTATGATGTCTAAATAAAGAATATTAAACAAGGAAGAAAAATTCACTATACCCTAATAAATAATATATAAAATCTTCTACTCATTGAAATTAGTACTAAACCATTAATAATTAAAATATCTAATTTGACGAACTATAATATTTAGTATTAGTTACCTCAACATTATGAAAAATCAAAAAATAATATGTATAAATGTTTTAATTTGTCTTTTTCTCGCAATTTATTTCAATTTCAATGCTGTATGAAATAA